>NW_018164557.1:493244-494218 GCF_001263595.1 Phalaenopsis equestris | reverse complement strand
TAAGCCTCATATCCAGTTGATTTTGGCCTAAATCCAAAATTCCCAAATTTAGCCCCAAATTGGCTAAGTCCCCAAATTTCACCCAATTGATTGCCTTAACCCCCAAATTGGCATAAAATTCAAGTTTAAAACTCTTCATGAGGTCCCTATTGACCATTTACAACAATCAATTTGGACTTAGCCCAAGGCTAACCCAAGCTAGACCCAAGCCTAGCCCAACATAACCAAATTGACTAAAATTTAAAATTCACTCAAATTGACCCTTCAATTGAACTCAAAACCACTTCCATCCTTTACCAAAGTTGTTACTTATGATGATATACACCAAATAAAATAGTATTTAGGCCAATTGACATAGCTAACCTAGCCCAAACCTAAGTTTTGTTCATTTGCACTCACTTGGACCCATGCACTAAATGTGACCTAACCACCCTAAAGTCACCAAATTAACTCCACCCCAAATATTAGTTGGACTTAGTGACCAGTCCAAACGCCATGAAATAAACTAAATCAAACCATGGACCAAAGGTCCCCCAAATTAAGGGATATTATTTCTAAAAATGCACATGCTTAAGATATCTTTGCTAAATCAAAGCACATTTGCATTAAATTGTTGTGATGGATTCCTCTGGGTTCCCTGAGCTCCTAGCCACCTTCTCCTGGCCGGCCAGCCAGCCTAGAGGCCGAAAAAGCTCAAAATCAAGAGCCACCCCCATGGTACCTCACCCAAATTAAACCTAGTGGCCAACTCATCCAAATCAAATTGAAGAGCTCTTCTGCTCTCCACCTAAGCACCACAATGCACCCAAACTTGTGCCCTGAGAGCCACCCCATGGCCATTTTTATAAAAACTCACCTTTCATGGCCATGGGACCATGAGAGGTGTACTAAAATTTTCTTAGAGAGACCTCTCCAAACTTCTCATAGAGCTTCTTTGAGATCCCTTCAGTGCATTCCAACTATTTTTCCCCACC
>NW_018164557.1:489994-493129 GCF_001263595.1 Phalaenopsis equestris | reverse complement strand
AGTGAAAGAAGCTAAAGCCCCATCAAATTACCCTCTGAAAAAGCCTCCACCATAGCTCTAGACCAACACCTAAAATCGAGCTTCGTCGAATTCATAACTAGGCCTTACACCAAGGCCAGGGACTCAATCCCTAGCCTCCTTGGACCCCAACGAACATGCCGAGCACCTCTGATTGAAGCTTCACTTCTCAGAGCAAAGGTATAAAACTTCTCCTCCTTGCGAGCTCATTTTGATTCTCCATTTACTTAGGCTTAATTTCATGGTACATTAACAGTATGGATGTGTTCGTCTCACTTAGACGAGTCTATAGGATCAAACCCGAAGTGATTAGGTTGAGTATAGGCTAAGATCTTAGGGTTTTACTGTGGGCGGTCACTGGATCATTCTATCGGGGACGATGACGGGGAGCAGTTTGATCAAGCGTGTATCAAATGGACGGAGGAGATTGAGCCAGACAGCTCTTCGGGACATAAACAGTGGGCCATGTTAGCAAGCTACGTGGACGGCAGCGTCCAACCGAAGCACGCCATGCATGCCTTCGGATCTGTCATAGGTTGAGGTGGCACACGCGGTTTAAATAGATAAATATGGCTTTTTCTATTTATTTAAATACTCCCAAACTTAGAAAATCCATAAATTTGTGTAGAAAAGTTACAAAAATAAAATAAAAATACCCTCTTGCTTAGTGAATAGAGAAAAACAATGTGGAATAAATTTTAAGACCATTTTATTCATATTTTATTTTTAATTAATTAAACACTATTTTGAATCATTTGATTCTCCATGCATATTGACACATCACCTTGGCTTGAAATTTGTGCATGTTGTAGCCTCTATCAAGGGAGATATCCTCTGATTTCTCCAAAGTTAGAGGAGGTTCCTATACAGAGATCCATATTTTTCAAGTTATTCCACATTCTTTCTTTAAAATAATCATGAAATTTAGCAAATTGATTATAAATTCCTAAGAAAATCTTGGAAGGTCCACCATGACTAGGGAAACCTTTAGAAATAGTTTCATGGGTTAATTCATTTAAAATACTCTTAAATTTTACAAACACCAAATCACTAAGATAATTAATTTTGGCAAATAAAAAAATTTAAATGACTTGATTTTTGATGTCCACTGTGATTTCTGATTCATAGAACTCATCATAAAAAATTTGAATTATTTTGAGTTCATTTGACAACTTAAGTTGATTTTTAAAGATAAATGTCACTTTTGACACTTAAATGATTTTTTAAAGATCAAAATATAACTCAAAAAATTACGAGACTTAGTTTTTTGAGTTCTCTGTGATCAAGGATATTTTATTAAAATAAATTTATATTTAAAATAAAAACTTGATTTTTAGCCTATTTTAAATATTTAAAATAATTAAAAATTCATAAAAATCACAAAAATAATAAAACTCATGAAAATGTTCTAAATTACTTCCTAATCACTTAGGAATAATTAGTAACAATTAAAATATTTTTCGTGACTTTCTAAATATAGATATTGAATTTAAGCTTAAAATAAATTTTTTTAAGCGCTAAAAATGAGTTTTCACTAAAATAATTCCAATAAATCAAAGAAAAACGAAAAAAATTATAAAATTTGCTCTTGTGAGTCCTCTGACCTTAGGGAGATTTTTTAAAAATACAAAACTTAACTTTCACCACCTAAAATATTTTATTTTTATTAAATAACCCAAAACTAAAATAATTCTAATAAATCACAGGAAATTCAAAAAATGATGAAATTTTGTTCAAAGGCTTCTCTGGTATAGGTCCACCTCCAATAAAAATTTTAAGGGATTATAATTTACCTTGGTCAAGTTAGGAAATCCATAAATGAGGTAGGATAAAAATTTCAAATTCATTTGAATTGAATTCGACAAATTATGAAGTGTTAGAGCTATAGGGGCAAATGTGTAATTTTAGAAATTTTGCCTTAATTAATGTTTAGGCTTAATTCAAGGAGGGAAAATGCATAACCTCTAATCTTAATCAATTCATTTGATGTTTGAAACACAAAGGGGTTAATTGGTAGAAACCAATCTCACTTTCTTAATTAAATTTCTAAATTATTAAAATTTGGAAATTTATTAAAATTAAATGATCATGGACTTAAGGGTATGACTTTTGAAGTCAATAATTAATCAATTTAATACTCCTATTTTGATTTTAAAATAAATTTCAAATCATGAATCATGACCACTTAAAGCTTAACCCTTTTCAAAACTAAATAAAATACTCACCTAGGTCTTAAAGGCTTAGTGGTGACTTAGGCTAAATCAAATTTGGTGAAATGAGGATTAGAGAAATAAACATAACATAATCAAACATCCTTGAAACACCACTAAACCCAATTAGGATTAAAAATTTGGCTAAGTGTTCAAATTACACTAACTTGTCTCTTTAAAGGTCTTCACCTGCATAATTTTCAAATTAAATGATAAATGATAATTACCCCTTTCTTAGGGATAATTGAGACTTTAATGTTCACTGAGCATTAAGGGTATTTATAGGATAAATTATTAAGCAACATAATAAGTTTAAAAAGAACTCGGGATTTTCTTCCAGGAAGCAAGAGAGTAGCATGGACCTGCTTCTTTCTCCAGATCTGTTGGACATCTCAGAGATCTACTAAACTTAATATATCATGCTTGATAAAGTCGTCCTTAATTAAACTTCTAAGGACCCGCCAAGATATGACATAGGATTAGGAAAATTACCAAAATTTTACTTTTCCTATTATTCATAAACTGCCTTAACATGCATTTCAAGCTTCAGGTGGTGGAAGGAGAAGACTCGCCAGGTACACTTTTACAGTTTTCAGTGTTGTCTTTCTTGTACTTTCATACTGTGTTTTTCATACTGTACTTTTATACCTAAAAATTTGCATGCTAAACAATGACGTCACCCTGCATGAAAACTAAAACTATCAGGATAGCCACATAACCAAAACCAAAACCAAAATCAAAACTAAAATCAACATAGATAAAACTCGCCGTCACAACATTCAAAATATAAAACAACTCAAAATTTAATCACAAACATCACACAAAACTACAACTTCAACTAAATTAAGATGTCTCTATCGGATGATAGGGAATTCCTTGGAGGAGGTAACCTACAGTTGCTAATGAG
>NW_018164557.1:486660-489675 GCF_001263595.1 Phalaenopsis equestris | reverse complement strand
TTAAACAACAAAGCCATAGGACTTCGAGGTTGCTTGCTTATGCAACGTAAATCCTCACCTTATCTTTAGGCCTTTGTATACTCCTGCTATACAATATAAGCCCTAACTCATCTTGGGATTCTGAGGTTGTCATTTGTCACGACCTGAACCCTCACATCTTCCAGGCTATTTGTGTGATCGTTTCACGCGAATGTAAGCCCTAACTAATAAAATTGGCAGGATGAAACACCTAAATATTTCTCCTCAAAACTGAAGCCAAACATTAGGATAGCTTGGGAAGTCACCGAGGTTTTCCTCTGAATCCATGACATCCCTTAGTTTTTCCTTCTTTAGATTTTACAATAAAATGTTCTAAATTTTAACCAATCCCCTTTCACACCTCTACGTCTGATCTCATTGAAGGGTTCTACCATTTGAAACTCCTTGAAAATAATATTTCCTGATTTTTATTGAGAGTCTTTATAGGTGACTTTGGTCATTTGAGATGTAATTAACTATAGTTGTTTGCCCTTATAGGAAGCATGTCCGAACCTAGCTTAATATAAATCATATTTAATCCTTTATATTAAATAGGGGAACTTATCGGAAAATACAAAGGTTTTGCAGAACAAACGGACGTCATACTTTCCTTAGTATATTTGATCGAGTCTCTCATCCTCAAGTCTCCTCAAGTCTTGTGTTTACCCTTCAGGATAGACACAGAATTTGAGGTACAATGCTCTTTCATTTTAATCTATGAAAAATATGGGGTCAGTTTGATTTCATACTTCAACGTCCTTCCGAAGTGGGCAACGGGATTTCAATTCCGGTGACCGACAGCTTCTTACGGGCAACTCCCCACAAACCAACCTGAAATAGTGTCGACAGCTTCTGGCGGCTCCGCTGGGGATGTGCTTTTCTCTCCTTACAAATCAAGAAATATTATTTTCACACATCGGTAATGTGTCCATGTCCTTCTTGGACCAAATTACCCTTCTTCTGTTGACATACTTTACCCAATTCTATCTTGGGAAAGTACAGCCAACTCCTTGGACTTCAGGACTATCTGTTCAACCATCTTTGAACAAAGGGGTTCAGAAGGCCATTAAGGACTTTTTAATTTTTTATATGGGGTTGGATCCCCAATAGGTGTGTCGGTGGACTAATTCCACATTGGCATGCTTTGCCACTAATTGGGTCTCACATTGGGTCCTCAAATTTCTTCACATCTCCCTTCTAAATTTGATTTGCCATTTCGCAAATTAAACCAAATCGTGTTGTGTTGCTCGCACTTTAAAATTTTCTTATATTAATTAAATCTTACACCTTTTTAAATAAAGAGGCTGAAAAATACCCATAAATTAAGACCCGCCCGGTCTACAGATCAACCTCTATTTTTAGTGATTACACTAAATATTATGAGATTTTTTGCCATAAAGCTAACCCTAAAACTTTCTGTTTTAAAGCCCACTGCAATGGCCTACCCAACGCTGACCTTTTCCTGCAACCTGCCAACGGACCGCCATGCCCGTAACGTCGCTCCCACAATCAAGTTCGGAGCTGGATTTGAAGACCTCGAGGTTATCCTTGGGAAAGCCCCATTCGTGGTAATGAAGATCGCTGCTCCAGAAATACAAGAACCGTCTGCAGAATTCAACTTGAACAGCCTTCAGGACTTCCTTGCTTGCAAGAAGGCTAAAGATACTATCGTCGTGACACCCGTCAAGCCTGCTATCCTTGTTGCTGCCAAGGGGAAAGAAGTGATGGTCGTTGAAGACCCGACTGAGGGATTAACTGTCCCACCACCTGTATTTGAAATCGGGTCAAGCTCAAAGACTGTAAGACTGTACCACTAGACTGTACCACTGACCCATACTCAAAGGAGGAACCATAATATAAGATTTTGAAGGGCCATCAAAGCCCAGACTCTTGAAAACACACCCGTTGAAGAGGAGCCTCATCGAATTGAAGAGGTGTTACGCGAAATTTATCCACTCCTATGAGGGAGTAGATTCCATCCTCTGACAGATACTGATGGATATTAGAGTATCCGAAAGATTGCTCCCGCATTACCATCACTTCATGGACATGGTGAGGAGGGAAAGAAGTTTACTCCTACCACCCGAGTTAGCACAGTTTTCAGAAGACTTGCTACCAACGAAGGATGTTCTGTTAGTGAATTACTTAAGCGAGTGGGACATGCAATTTCCCCTCGTATGAAGAAAGAAATTTTGAAGGATGTTAAGTCTGTTATAAAGTCTCACAAGTCAATTGAAAAGTCACCTACCCATATTCCCGTCTGGTTCCGTTTAGGAAACCAAGTTGATACTTCTATAGTCACCACCGATCATACCGCCACCAGGACCGCAGGGTGCCGACCGATCAACTCGAGACCTCGAGACTGGGTCCGAAGATCTTACCCGTCATTCCTGCAATCCCAGAGATAAAGAAAGAAAGACAAGACGATTACCTAACACTGTAGCCGGTGTACACCACGGGGAGCATACCTTCCCTCGACATACCGATGTCTCTACTAAGACGTCCCGTCCTAAGACATCATCGTCGAAGAAGAAGAAGGTATGGGTAACCAAGGTCGCGACACCGATATAGTTCAGTGAGCCTGCAGGACAGAAAGTAAAACCAGTGCCTGAAATATCTAACATCGTCACAAAAATAGCCAGCGAGATGGAGGAACAAGTAGAGAATGTCCATCAGGGTCCTCCATTTCTTAAAGCAATCAAGGAATCAATAATTATGAAAAAATTTGAGAAACTCAAGATCGAGATTTCTGAGTTAACTCGAGAGCACGGAGTTTCCGTCAATAGTGACAATGAATATTTTGATTACAATGATTACCTGGAGGAGGATTTCATGGATGTCCATGTGATCAAAACTAGAGCTACCACATCTGCGTGCGAGGCTCAACCTCACACCAAAGAGAACGTCGTAGATGAGCTGCGTAGGGTTATCCTCCTAAGAGATGAGCAAGTCAGTCTACTGGAGAAAAGAATAGAAGAGATGACTGCAGCTATGACC
>NW_018164557.1:480158-486607 GCF_001263595.1 Phalaenopsis equestris | reverse complement strand
AAAAATCATACACATCACAGATGAAAGAAGGGAGGCTACTTCGGCAGACAAAGATGAACAACCAAAGAAGGATTCTCCGTTAGGTGCCATGCCATAAAAAGAGTTCAAGCAAATGGTTGAACAAGTGAGGGATGCCTTAGCCCAGTCCAAGGGCGGTGCATCAATTTTTAAGGGTAGACCTTACCCGGAGGACTTTGATGTCGTGCCTTTCCTGAAGAGTTTTGTTGCCCCAAACTTCAAGATAATCGATGGGACTGGAAATCCCAGACAGCACATAGCACATTTCCAAGCCAGTTGTGGCAACACGAGGAATAATGAAGCTCTACTCTGTCAACAGTTCGACAGTTCGTAGTTCGTCAGCAGCTTGTCAGGAATTGCTTTTGGCTGGTACGCTGACCTACCTAACGGGTCTGTTAAAACATTTTTTAAGTTGGAACAGTTATTTCTGAAAAGGTTTGCTGGGGCGCAACATCAAGTGTCCATTGGAGAACTTATGATGGAAAAGCAAAAGTCTGGCGAAACTTTAGTAGACTATATTTTGAGGTGGAGAAACCTTAGCATGAAATGTGAACCTGAGCTATAGGAACATCAAGCAATTGAGATTCTACTCAAAAGCATTCATGGGCCAGTAGCTTTCATGCTTAAGGGACTCACCATCAAATCCTTCGAGAAGCTACTCAGTAAAGCCAATAGTCTTCAAAAAGAAATGAAGCACATGGAGTCACTTGAAAAGGCTAAAGTGACCAGAGTGTTCGAAAAGAAATCAGGGGTAGTCGCATCTGTCAAAAAGGAAAGCTATCCGATAAAAATATATGCAGAAGAGCATCGCCAGTCTTTGTCGCAGTACTCTCAGAAACAGAGCAGTCAATCCAACCAACGGCCGCCTCAGGAGGGATCACCTCGAATAGCAGGTAAAAGAATATCACTATTAGAGCGATAGAAAGTTGTGTATTCCTTCAAGGATGAGGCCGTACCCAAAATATTCAAAAGCTTGATGAAGAAGCCAGAATTCAAACTACCGGATTCGAAGAAACCCGAAGGGGTGGATAAGAAGAATGAACCAAATTATTGCCCATACCACCGGTTGCTTGGGCACACTATAGACAAGTGTTTCGTCTTTAAGGACTGGCTTGAGAAGAACCTTAAGGAAGAGAATATAACAATCGTAGAGGAGTATTATAGAGAACCTGAAAAGGTTCCATAAACATGGTTTTAGCTGAGTCAATCTCTTCGATCGATCCGTATACTGGAATAGATGGAAGATGGATGGAGTACACAACTTAGGATGAACTCAAGAGGTTCCTTAAACAAATAAAAGATTCATCGAAACAAGCTTCTACGAACACCGAAGAAGAATGGAATGAGGTCTGGAGCAGATCGTCCAAGAAAATACTTAACAAAATATAGTCTGCATCAAAACAAGCCTCCATTCATGGTCCGCAGCATACCGAGCCCGAGATGAAGATTTCGCTAGGAGATCTGTCATCGTCAAGGAAAAAGAACAAGAAGAAGAAAAGTGTCACTGCTAATGTCACTGCTAAGAAAGATTGATAGCACATGGGGTAGGATAGGGGCTGCCTCTACTAGACTGGTTGTATCGGATTTAGGGAAGAAAATCCTCAAACCCTTGACTTTGTATGATTATCTTTTTGTCCCTCCGGGGTCTTATGAATATAATGATTGTGATTTTGGCTACATTTTGACCATTTCTGGTAATAGCTTAATTGATTATGACCGATCTAGCTATGATCACGATCCCCAAAACGATCCTCAAATCGTACTCAAGTCTAATGAACACATTGTCAAATCTAAAGAAGACATCAATGATACCGCTTATGACAGCACCAATAACAAAGAGCCAACTTTCGAGCGTCATGGTACACCACTTGCCATCAACTTATATCTTTTTGACAAAGAGGAAGAGACACCAGAAGATTCAACAATGATATCTCAAGAAGAAGAAATCACAGAAGTCATCTTAAGGGGCGGAAAAGTGTTACCACCAAGAACAACTCCAACAGATAAAGGAAAACAGATAATGACTCGAGAAGAGATACCCCACCTCCGCCAGTGGAAGAACCACATAATCAAGATAAAATCGGAGGATCATGCAAAGTAGACTACAACGTGCTAGCTCATCTTAGGAAGTTGCCTGCCCGACTAAGCATCTACGATGCTATGATTCTGTCAAAGGAGATGAGAGAGTCTCTGGTTACAGCTTTGCTTGATCCAGAAATTTGCTTAGCTCAGTTCGCTAGCACATCCTCAGATAAAGTTTGCTCGTTTAGAGAACAGTCAAGGGTAACCTTCACAGATAAAGACTTGCTGCTCGGTACCACCGACCACAACCGTCCGCTCTACATCTCCGTCAACATTGGCAGATTTGTGTTATCCAGAGTTTTAGTGGATCCTGGGGCATCTCTTGACTTGATGAGCCTACGGACATTGACCTATTTGGATATTGAAGCTCAAGAGCTTACGAACGATAAGATGATGTTAAGAGGATTCAACCAGAAGGGAGAAAGTGCCCTTGGATCAATTACATTACTTATGAAGGTTGGAGAACTCCTAACAACCACTAAATTTCATATCATCGACGCTGAGACCTCTTTTAACGCTCTATTGGGTTAACCATGGATTCATGAGCACAATATGGTTCCATCATCTCTACACCAGTGCCTCAAATATCGTAAAGATGGTCAAGAAAGTTGCATCAAGGGAGACCTACAACCATTTTCAGTGCACGAAGTTGGTATCCATGAAGATGCTACCTACTACGCACCTCCAAAGAAGACTGTCTTCTCGCACGAGATTCTGACAAACAAAGATAAAGTTTCAGAAGAATCACAAAAGGAGGCCATACAACTTTGCTTCAACAACCTTCTACCACTCCCTTACGACGAGTTGGTGGAGGTTATTCTAGTTCACGCACCCAAGGTCGAGGTCGGGGACGCGGACGAGGAAAGATCAATTTAATTATTGAACAGACTAGACCAACTATCAACATTGGTGATGAAGATAGTTCCGAAGATGAAATAATGATGACAAAGTATTATAAACCTCAGCACAAGATATCCCTAGAAGATACAGAAAAGAATGAATATGAAACAATGTATGATCGAATAAACTACTATGTGAATACTATGACCCTTACTCCGATTTTCCAGCAAAAGTTCAAGAGCTTAGAGGTCAAGGAAGTCCATAGTATTAGTTCAAAGCCGATCAAATTTTGCCGTGCTTCTACCTCTACTGAGCTTGAAAAACATGTAAATTTGGATGTTGATTCTAATGAATTAATGGAATTGCCTTTTGGTTACTTCTCGCCTTGTGTTCAAAAGTTAATTCAACAGGGGCACTTACCAAAAAAAATGCCAAAAGATAAATTTCAACTTTTTGAAAAGCTATGGAAAGCTAAGAGTCGAACTCCCAACTTAAAAGAAGGTCTCAGATTTGGTACTGTTGGACCAGTCGATGATTTTGAATTTTGCATGGTTGTTACTAGTGAATCAGAAGAGCAGAAGTTGTTACTAGTGAATCAGAAGAGGATTGCCTCGATATAGAGGATGAATCTAATGATCAACAAGTAGAAGATGCTCCGCAAGAATTTAAGGAGGAAATTAAATCGACCGTTGATGAATTGAAAGAGATTAACCTTAGGACTGAAGAATGACCCCATCCTACATTTATCAGTTCTCTACTTAGTGATGAAGAATCTGCAATATTGGTCAAACTATTAACAGAATTCAAACATTGCTTCGCATTCGCATGGAGCTACGATGAGCTATGATGAAATGTCAGGATGTCAGCAGAGGTTGCAGTCCATAACCTTTCGGTGGAAAAGAATATAACCTCAGTAAAACAGGCTCCCAAGAGAATGTGCCTCGAAATAGAACAAGTCATCACCGAGGTAAAAAAGTTGATAGATGCCAACTTTGTTAAAGAAGAGAAGTACCCCACATGGTTGGCTAACATTGAACCTGTTAAGAAGAAAAATGGACAGATCTGCGTTTGTGTCGACTTCAGAGATTTGAATAAGGCATGTCCAAAAGACGAGTTTCCACTACATATACCAGAAATGATGGTGGACATCGCTTCGACACATGAAATTTTCTCCTTCATGGACGGATCGTCGGGATACAACCAAATCAAGATGGCTTCCAAGGATGCAGCGCTTACAGCTTTCAGAACACCAATTGGAATTTTTTACTACACAGTGATGTCGTTCGGCCTAAAGAACGCCAGAGCAACATATCAGCGTGCAATGACGAAGATTTTTGGCGACCTCATTCACAATCAAGTAGAATGCTACGTGGATGATCTGATTATTAAAAGTAAATGGAAAATAGACCATTTGTATAATTTGAGGATCATGTTCAAATGGTTACGACGGTATGACCATAAAATGAATCCCTTAAAATGTGCCTTCGGTGTTACCTCTGGGAAATTTTCGGGAAATTTTCTAGGATTCGTTGTCCATGATCGGGGAATCGAGATCGACCTGGATAAGATTAAAGCTATCTTGGAAATGCCTCCCCCTAAAACCTTGAAGCAGCTACGTTCCTTCCAGGGGAAGTTGGCATATCTGAGACGCTTTATTTCTAATCTCTCAGGTAGGTGTCAGCCTTTCTCGGCATTAATTAAAAAGGACGCCAAATTTATTTGGGAAGAGAAATGCCAACGGTCCTTTGAGGATGTTAAACAATATTTAATTACACCTCCTGTTTTGACAGCCTCTATCCTGGGAAAACCGTTAATACTTTATACCGCGGCTTTGGATGACTCTCTCGGAGCCCTCTTTACACAAGTCAATGATGAGGGCAAAGAAAATGCACTCTACTACTTGAATCGTCATCTAATACCGACGGAGATAAGGTATCCACCTATTGAGAAGCATTGTCTTACATTAATTTTTGCCGCCCAAAAGCTTAGACATTACATGCTTTCTCATAAGATTACTCTGATTTCAAAAGTTAATCCATTGTAATATTTGATGACCCGACCAACATTCTCCGGACGTTTAGCAAGACGGTCAATGATCTTATTACAATTTGATATGACTTTTGTTCCCCCTGTGCTATCAAGGGAAAGATACTAGCAGACTTTCTCGCTGCACACCCACTGCCAGCTGGGTCCTCTCTTAACGACAAGTTACCAGACAAGCAGATACTACAAATGGAATTTTCTAATGCACAGCGCTGGGAAATGTACTTCGATGGTGCTTCGTCAGCCAGGAAAGACAAAGGATCAAGCACAGTTATACCAGGCAAACCAGGGATTGGTTTGATCTTTATTACGCCAGATAAGGGTATGTTGAGGTTTTCATTCCACCTGACAGAGCTGTGCACCAACAATGAAGCAGAATATGAAGCTTTAATCACCAGATAATGGATATAACAAACATTGTCATTAATGGTGCTCGCAACTTGTCATCTAGCAAGTCGCTGGACAATACAGAATTTTGAAACCAAGACTAGTAAAGTACCATCAGTACACAATGAAGCTCCTGGAACAAATCCCTTACGTGACTTTCTACCGGATTCCTCATTGAGATAATGCTCATGCCAACGCTCTAGCAAAACTCACTAAGGAAATGGCATGTCCCCCGAAGGATTCCATCGAAGTCACGGTGCAAGGAAGACGAGTCTTGTCTCGAAATGACTTTGAAACTCTACACAAGCTTGGAAAAGAATAAACAATAAATACAACATCAACGAAGATTGGCGCAAGCCATTAATAGAATATTTGCATACTGGGAAGCTGCCAGAGGACAAGTCTGAGGCGCATCACATCACAAGAAGGGCCATGTCTTACGCTATGTTGGGAAATGTTCTCTATAGGAGATTGTTCAACCAAATGTGGTTACGGTGTTTGAGCAGAGCAGAGGCACAGAATATTGTCAAAGAGGTACATGTCGGATTGTTGGTGCTCACCAGTCAGGGTCAAAAATGAAAATGAAGATCAAGAGACTCTGATATTATTGGCCAGCAATGATGTCGATTGCATGGATACAGCCAGAAGATGTCACCAATGCCAAGTTCATGGGGTGGTTTTTGACCAAAGTAAAATATGTTGAGATTCTTGTACCGCTTTTATACTATTTTTAATGATATTGCACTTTAAAGAAAGGTATTTTTGATGTTTTCTTGCAGGAATGATGAATTAAGGTCAATGGAGCAAAAAGATGCAAAAAGGAGCAAATTTGGAGAAAAAATGACCAAAATGTGGAGAATTACACTAGGGCGCCGACGGCGCCATCGACGCCGCCAATGGCGAGCTTTTCCCGAGGCTACAGGACAAAATCTCCAGAGGCCCACCGCCGGTGCCAACAAGGCCATCGATGGCGGCATCGACGGTTATGTGTACTTGTACAATGGATAAGGACGAATTTTGGAGGGGTGTATAAGCAAATCTTGGGAAAACTCATCCACATCTTTAAAGAGAAGATTAAG
>NW_018164557.1:479724-479949 GCF_001263595.1 Phalaenopsis equestris | reverse complement strand
AGGAACTTTGAGGAGTTTTCTTGTGGAGGAATTAGAGATAAGTGGTATTTACTTATTGAAGTTTGTATGACTTTGCTTTTATATATAAGTTCTAATTTTTGTCGTATCTTCTCCATGAATTCTAAGTAATTTTCTCGGTCTTTCTCCTTGTCTTGAGATTTTTGAAATGGTGATTTGAATTGGTGAAGCCATGAAAATGTTTAAGAAATTGTGATAATCTTTTCA
>NW_018164557.1:478550-479524 GCF_001263595.1 Phalaenopsis equestris | reverse complement strand
TTGAGTACTAAAGCAGAGATGTTAGCCCTCAGGCGAGGGGAACGTGATAGTTCTGAAGTGAGAGTCGGTATCCTCCCAGCCTAGCTGTAGAATCAGTAACCAAGCATAGGATTAGTCAATGTTCTTTATGCCTGGACCAAAGGGTAAAGAATAGGTATGCTCCTATTTGGCATGATATAAATTGAACTAATTCATTTTATCCATTCACTATAATTTCTTGACAAGGAGAATGATGCTTTCTTATATATTAAATATCACAATTAAACCCTACTTTCTATCATTATTTATTTATTAGTTATCCAAATTATCTACTTATTTCAATTTCCTATTAGTGAAAGATAAGCAATTTGAACGTCGTCGTTGTAGTTGAAGTATTACTTTTTATTAAGCTTTAGTCCGTAGTATTCTATTTCTCCCCGTGGGATCGATAAGTAGGACTCCAGTAGGACTCCATTAGAGCCCTATATTCCTTGAGCGATACGTATACTTGCGTTGACAAATTCAACTTTGACATTATTGAATATCTATACATCTTTATTAAATCAAACACATATATATAAAGTCACAGTCAAAATTTTTACACCGTTGCTGGAATTTGCATCTTCTAGTAGTGCCATCAAATTCTTGTAATTGTTGATTTACAAAAAGAAAAAGGTCGGTCTAGTTTTTGGCGCCATTGCCGTGAGAATTTTAAGAGTAACAGACATATTAGAATTATTAAAAAGTTTTTACTTAAATTGTAACTTATCTATATATTTATATTTTTATATTTTTATTTTTAATTATATTATTGAGTACTAATTTTAAATTGTATGCTCAAATTTGGACCTGAAAATATTATACCATACGATTCAGAATTAGAACGAACTGTTAGAAAAATTAGAAAATTAAAAAGAAAAACTAGAAATTATGATACAATGGAAAACATTATGAACAATCAAGGAATAGAGAATGAACACCAACCTAGACCCCTA
>NW_018164557.1:477672-478347 GCF_001263595.1 Phalaenopsis equestris | reverse complement strand
TAGAACTTGGGGAGAACTTTCACAGAAATTTCTATCCAAATATTTCCCTCCATCCAAAACTACTAAACTTAGAAATGACATAACATCGTTCTGTCAGATTGATGGAGTCAATATATGAAGCTTGGGAGAGATTTAAAGATCTTCTTAGGAAATGCCCTCATCATTTGTTACTAGACTGGTCAATAATTCAAACCTTTTATAATGAATTAATGGGATCTTCTAGATCGATTATAGATGTTGCGGCTGGTGGTTCTTTAATGTCAAAACCTTTTGATGAGGCTTATTCATGAATAAAAGAAATGACTACCAACAATTTTCAATGGCCCTCTGAGCGGGTAAATCTTAAAAGAGTAGCTAGTATCCATGATTCTGATGCAATATCTATGTTAGCTTCGCAGATTGCTGCAATATCAAAGAAATTAGATCATTATCGGAAGAATTATTTTTCAACACCTCCTATGACGGAAGAAAATTCATCTGGGCAATTTGTGGATGTTCAACCTTCATATGAAACCTTAAATGCTATTAATAGACCCAACAACCAATATTCGAACTATTATAACCCAGGTTGGAAGAATCATCCAAATTTTAATTGGAATAACAATTCTACTACAAATCAACAATGAGCAAACAACTAAGTGAACCCATTAGGAAATTCATCCAACCAAGGAAATG
>NW_018164557.1:475594-477312 GCF_001263595.1 Phalaenopsis equestris | reverse complement strand
GAATACCCAGATTTAGAGTATCCATTTACACCAATGAAAATTACTATGGAAAAACCTCCACCACCGTTTCCTCAAAGATTGAAGCAACATAAACAGAATAAAAATTTTTCAAAATTTTTAGAAATTCTTAAGAAGTTAACGGTGAATATTCCCTTCGTAGAAGCTTTAGAGCAGATGCCTAATTATGTGAACTTTATGAAAGATATTCTGAACAAAAAAAGGAAGTTCATGGATAACGAAACTGTTGCACTTAGCGAAGAGTGTAGTGCAATTATTCAGAAAAAGCTTGCTGAAAAATTAAAAGATCTTGGTAGTTTCACTATATCGTGTGCTATCGGTGAAAAATTCTATGGAAGAGCTTTATGTGATTTGGTAGCCAGCATTAACCTTATGTCTCTATCAATTTTCAAGAGACTAGGATTAGAAGAAGTCTCACCTAGTTCTATAACTCTTCAATTAGCAGATTAATCAGTTACATATCCTAAGGGACTTATAGAAGATGTATTAGTAAAAGTTGACAAATTTATCTTTCCTATGGATTTCATATGGATAGATATGGTTTCATTATTTTAGATATGGAGAAAGATAAAGAAATACCTATCATTTTAGGGAGACCATTTTTAGCTACTGAAAAAGCTATGATAGATGTTCAAAAAGTAGAATTAACTATGAGAGTAAATGATCAAGAAGTAACTTTTAACATTGCAAAATCTATGAAATACCCTGCTGTTGAGAGAGATAATGAATATTTTCGCATGAAAATTACTGATCATCTACTGAATGAACATTTTAAAGAACCTTTTGATCATCTACTGAATGAACTTGAGTTGAAAACATTACCTAACAACTTGAAGTATGTGTTTTTTGGAGACTCATTTACATTACTTGTTATTGTATCTTCAGAACTAAATGATTTACAAGAACAAAAACTGTTAGATACATTGAAAAAATATAAGAAAGCTTTTGGTTGGACCTTAGCGGATATTAAAGGAATCAGTCATTTGATCTGTATGCACAGAATTATATTAGATGAACAATATAAACCAAGAGTTCATCCACAAAGGAGATTAAACCCTATAAAGAAAGAAGTAGTAAAAAAGGAAATTTTGAAATGGTTAGACATTGGAATTATATATCCTATTTCAGATAGTGCATGGGTAACTCCAATTCATTGTGTACCTAAGAAAGGAGGAGTGACTACTGAAACAAAAGAAAATAATGAATTAATACCTATCAGATAAGTCACTGGCTGGCGCATATGCATTGATTATAGAAAATTAAACACTGCCACCAGGAAAGATCATTTTCCTCTACCATTTCTAAATCAAATAGTAGATAGACATGCTTGGCACAAATATTTTTGCTTTTTAGATGGATATACTGGTTACCATCAAATTCCTATTGCTCCTGAGGATCAAGAAAATACAATATTTACTAGTCCTCTTGGAACTTTTGCTTTTGAGAGAATGCCTTTTAGATTATGTAATGCACCTGCAACATTTCAAAGATGTATGATGTCCATATTTAGTAAGTTAATTGATGATGGATTGGAAGTATTTATGGATGTTTTCTCTGTATTTAGAACATCATTTGACGCATGCTTATAATATCTTGAAAAAGATTTGGAGTTATGCGAAAAAACTAATTTAGTTCTAAATTGGGAGAAATGTCAATTTATGGTTGCAGGAAGAATTGTGTTAGGGCATAAAATTTTGGAA
>NW_018164557.1:474765-475442 GCF_001263595.1 Phalaenopsis equestris | reverse complement strand
TACTTAACCTCTATGCCCACATTTAGACATGGACCAGAAATTTAAATTTATTGAAACCTGTTTAAATGCCTTTGAGTTATTAAAAAAAAAATTAATCACAGCCCCTTTTATAGTTTCACCTAACTGGGAGAAACCATTTGAACTGATGTGTGATGCTAGTGATTATGCTATTAGAGCTGTTCTTGAAAAAATATATGAAAAGATCTTTGAAGTGATACTACGCTAGTAAAACTCTTAATCATGCTCAAATTAAGTATATTGTTACTGAAAAAGAGCTACTAGCCATCGTATATGCTTTCGACAAATTTTGATCTTATTTAATTGGAGCTAAATGTGTTGTGCACACTCATCACTCAGCTATTAAATATCTGATGCAAAAGAAGGATGCCAAACCAAGGTTGATTAGATGGATATTATTGATACAAGAATTTGATCTTGTAGTTGTTGATAGAAAGGGAACTGATAATCAAATTGCTGATCATTTGTCAAGATTAGAAAACCATGAATTATCTGATGCAGACAATGAAATTACAGACAGTTTCCCTGATGAACAAATTTATAATGTTAGTGAGTGGAAAATACCATGGTATGCTGATATTATTAATTATATTGTAAGTGATATTTTACCACCTATGCTGACATTGCAATAACAAAGGAAATTCATTCATGATGCAAAA
>NW_018164557.1:456155-474335 GCF_001263595.1 Phalaenopsis equestris | reverse complement strand
CGGAAGATTAACCAAAAGAACTTTGAACCAGGACAATAAGTTTTGCTTTAGAATACAAGGTTGAAGTTATTCCCTGGGAAATTGAAGTCTCGTTTGTTAAGGCCATTTACTGTGACTTAAGTTTATACTTACGAAACTGTTGAAATTGAAGATCAGAAAATGAGAAATAGATTTAAAGTAAATGGACATAGATTAAAACCATATTATGAGGTTAAAATACCAAATTTTAAAGAGGTTTTAATGATCAGTCAACCTGATAACAACTGAATAGGTCGGGCTGACGACGTTAAACCAAGCGCTTTATGGGAGGCAACCCTTAGTTTTTAGTGTGTTTACTTTATTCGCAAATATAGTAGTTGTTATTTAAATTTATCACTGGTTTATACTAGTATTAAGCTCTACTACTCTTATTTACCCTTAAAACATCTTAAAAATTGAATCCATAAAGAAAAATTGTCCATAAAGAAAAATTGAGCGAAACTGTGAAAATTTTGCCTTGGGCGCCGACGGCGAGTTTTTCCCGAGAGTCCAGACAAAAAGTTTTTCCCGATTTTCCCGAGAGTCCAGACAAAATTAATACAGAGGCGTGCCGATCGCGACGGCAAGACCGGTGAGAGGCAGTTTCTTGTGCCCGATGAGCGGTTTTTGACGGTTGTTGGGCGGGAATAGTCTTTTTAAACTAAAAAATTCAAACTCTAGTTCATATTTTCTCCCCAAGAACGAAGTAAAACTCTGTCAATTTCATTCATATGACGTCCAATTCCCCTGATAATCCCAAAATGCGAGTTTTCAATCGACAAAAGTTCATTAGTGCGGAAGCGCAGCAAATCTTTAACAAGTTGTTGACGAACAAAAGATTAATCAAGGAACGAGGATTCGTGAATCGCGGATTGAATAATCTCACGACGGATATTGAAGACAAGAAAATGATAGTGCGGCGACGATGGGAAGTACTGTGCTACACTACCTCCATCGTGGTAGTTCCTGTTGTAAAAGAATTTTATGCAAATTTACATGGAATCAACCAAGGAGTTGTTTATGTGCAAGGAAGATGGATTACTTTCACTCCTGCACGGATCAATGAGTTATATATGATAGAGAATGTTCCTGTCTGCTACTATTCCAATTTTGTCCCAACAAGAAACCAGATGAATGAAATTTACCAGTATTTAACGGATGAAACTGACGATGAGAAAATGGGTATGTTAGTTTTTCTGCGATACTCCTAAACCCCGTTTCAAAACATTGGCACTTCTTCATTTCTACGAAATTGTTACCGAAAATGATGGTTGTTAAAGTTTCTAAAGAAAGTGCCATTCTGAATTACTGCATCCAAAGGGCACTGTCGATCGATATTGGATCTATAATTGTGAAGTCAGTTTTAGGCCTGATCATTCACAGATCAACTTATGGGCTTGGACACCCTTCCACATTTTTTTCCCTTTGCAGCTAGTCTCAAGTATCCTATGAAAACTGGGAAAAGGTACTGCTACCTTGGAAACCTTTGGATCCAACTGAAAGATTCCCATCATCTAAAGATAAAAATGACATGTCCATGATAATTGATCAATCATCTCAGAATTCACCGCCAATTCAACCCTTAGTTCCGGATAAGTTTTTGGTGATCCAGCGCCGAATCAAGAAATTGGAAAACGAGGTACAAAACGTGATGAATGCAATTAATAATATCTCCGATTTCTTTGATCATTTAGACTGGAGGATGAAAGAATATTTCGATCACTCTAGACATAGACATTTAGAAGATAGCTTGAGATAGCTTGATACGATTGATGAGGAGGATGAAATTAATTAAGGAGGATTCAACTAAAGAATTTCCTTTTCGAACCTTCTACATTTAGAAGATAGCTTGATATGATTGATGAGGTGGGTGATCTCATAGGAGAAATGAGCACAGAATCTGACGAGTCGGAGATTTACTATGTTAATGTTTATGTGTGTTTAGATTTGAACTTTATATTTGTTTTGCTTTAGAATTATGCTTATAGATCTCTGTATAATTGAGACTAAGCATAGGATGTTTTGTTTTCAGCATTTTGAGTGTTGTGGCTTGAATTACGACGCTGAATTAATGTATTGAGGTTGAGAAAATACCAAATTTAGGTGTTTTATGTAACGTCTATTGTACCCTTTGGAATTTATATATAAATGTGATGTTTTGTTTTGTGAAAGTTTGTATGTGTTAAGTACATCATTTAACTATTTAAAATTATGTTTATAAAGAATAAACGTATATCGTTTAGGCTTAGAATTGATCAAAATTGCAAAAATATGGAATTTGGACATAATCAATAGAGCCCGCCGACGACGCCCTCGACGCCGCCGACGGCGAGAATTTCCCGAGACTTAGGTTCAAAAACATAATAGAGCGCACCGATGGCGCCATCGACCCCGCCATCGGCGAGATCGCAAAAATACCTCTTTAACCATGATTTTGACCTGTCAACCGCCACTATTCATCATCCTCTTCCTCCTAAAAACACCATTTTCGAATTAGGGCTTGGTAAATCTTGGATTGGGAGATGATTTCAAGGCTTTTTGACAACAGATTTGATCTTCTTTGGGTAAGAGCTTCACTCCAAGTTAAAAATATTTGATCTTCACCATGTATTTCTTCCACATTGAGGAAACCCAAAAATTTGAAAATGTGAAGAAAATCTTGGAAGAAATTCATGGATCTTTATGTTGAACTCTTTGAATTACCATTGGAAGCCATGATTTACATATTAGAAGTATTTTTTGGAATTTTTCTTTGATTTGATTAGATTAAAAATGGCTCCACGTCAAAAGATAAGAGTTGAGTTCGATGATTCATGCTTCGTTAATGTGATAGCTCAAACTCGATTTACTTCAATACTTAAAGGAAAAAAGTGTATACAAGATCGAGTTTTCGAGAGTCCGGGAGGAGAAACTGAACAGGTTATTGCCAAGTGGAGGTGGGAAAACTTTTGTTACACCACCAATAAAGCCGATGCAAAGGTGGTGAAGGAGTTCTACGCCAATGTGATTTATTCTGAAGACGGAATCGTACAAGTGCGTGGATTTCCTGTGGAATTTACCGCCGCCTGCATTAACACTTTCTATGAAGTCCCAGATTCTTACAACCGCCACTATGAATTGTTTAGTACGATAGAAGGCTCCCTCAATGATGTGATTAACTTTCTCACTGATGGGAAAGGAACATGGAATATAAAGCAGCGAGAATGGGTAAACTTTTCTGCTTCCATGTTGAATGCCACCTCTAAGGCGTGGCACTATTTCATTTCCTCTACTCTGTTACCGACTTATCACAATAGTGAGGTAACTAGAGATAGAGCTATTCTAAATTTCTATATTCAGAATAATAGAATTATAAATGTTTATTTATACACTTTGCCAACTTTCTGGAGTGGAAGCTGGAGAGGAAGAATGGGTTCACCCTATGAAACCCATTAGTAAATCTAATTTGAAGACTTATGTATCCCATGAGAAATGGAGGACTGGAAGTAGGAGTCAGGAACCTTCTACCAGTAGAGATGTCCCCTCTACAAGTTATGACCCTCCTCCTCCTTCTAGCTCCCCTATCTTAATAGATTTGATGAATGAGTTGACCTTGCAGAGGAAGAGCATAAAATTTAATAAACGAAAGGATTGGAGGTTTAGAATGCCGACATGATTATGATGGTGAGTACTTGCAGAGGCATTCCAATTTTAAGATAGATTATTATGACACGCAGGCCCGACACTACATACGAGAGCCTGATGTTACATTTCCTGAATGACGCTGATATACTCAGTATCAACCCAATCCACCTGTTGATCAAGGCGACGATCACATAGCTTGGGATTTTGATATTTAGAATGAAATTGATGTACTTATGTTTGTATTTTTATTTTATGTAATCTTTTTGTAAGAGAAATGGATGTTTATGTATTTAGACTTTCATTTTGTGTACTTAGATAATTTTATTATTTTAAATGTTTAATGTGGTAGTAGAAATGTGCATGTGTAAGTTGTAGATGTTGCTCAGTACTTTATGGATTGTAATGCGATGTGATATTTATTTTCATTTTAGTATTTTTGTCTTTTGTTTAACATTGTAATTATGTTTGGAATTGTTGTATGTTTTTGTTTTAGATTTTATACTTATTTCAAAATTTCATTTCCCAGAAATTCCTCTAATGATTTATATGTGTAGAAAGCTCCTAGTATTACAGACCAGGTGAAGTAAAAATTTGAGAAGGCCTGCAAAAATTTCAGAATGATAAAGATGCCTACAATACTGAGGTATGATTTATATTTATAGTATTTTCTATCCACCTTTATTTTATATTTAAAAATTTAAGTTTGGGGGAGGGAAGAAAAAGATTAACTATTAAATGTCCTCTAGTTCAATATTTTCAAAAATTATTTATATGATTTTATGTAGTGAATTTAATTCAGGTAACTATATTTTTATAACTATTTAAATATTATGGTAGATTTAAAGAAATATTTTTGTAATGAAAATTAATTTTGTAACTTAAGATATTTAGTATAAGAGAATAAGATTATAGTTATCAAATTTAGGGAAGGAAAAGTGAAGTTCAAAATCATTAAAGGTTATCCAGATATAGTAATCCTCACTTGAAAAAGGAAAAAGAAAGGATTGAAAAAAATCCCTGAAAAGAAAAGAAAAATATATAGGATTGAAAACAATCCTATAAAAAAGAAAAGAAATAAAAATGAAAGTGAGGAGAAGCTTGAGGATATGCCTAATCAAAAATTGGCTTCACTGGACCTACCTAAACGGAAAACTTAAATACATTCCTGAACTTATATTTATGGAATAGATCTTTTTACTAATAGAGTTCTCATGAAGTTCTTATCTTTTGGATATTCTAAGTGACTTAAAATTGCAATCTATAGTCATTCTCAAAATAAATAGAAAACTAGAACTCCTAAAAATTGATGACTAGATAATCTGATGGCTACAAAGTTAATTCAATTACTTGAATTTTTTTCTGAAAATCTCACTATGATATTTATCTAAATCAAACTTATAGTATTTCTGAATTAAAATATTACTGCAGTAGATCATAACTTTTATATAGTACTAAAATTACTTGAGGACAAGTAATAGTTAAGTTAGGGGGATTTTGACCAAAGTAAAATATGTTGAGATTTTTGTAACTTTTTTATTGATATTGCACTTTAAAGAAAGGTATTTTTGATGTTTTGTTGCAATTTTATCGCAGGAATGATGAATTAAGGTCAATGGAGCAAAAAGATGCAAAAAGGAGCGAATTTGGCGCAAAAAGGACCAAAATGTGGAGAATTGCACTAGGGCGCCGACGCCGCCGTCTTCCCAAGGCTACAGAACAAATTCTCCAGAAGGGCACCGACGGCGCCATCGACGCCGCCGACGGCGGGATCGACGGTTATGTGACATGTATAATGGATAAGGCCGGATTTCGGAGGGGTTCATAAGCGACTCTTGGGAAAACGCATCCACAACTTTAAAGCGAACATTTTGGCCGAAAATTAGAGAAGGGGGGAGAGACTTTTGGAGACTTTTGGAAGCTTGGAAGCTATCGAAAGGAACTCATCCACATCTTTAAAGAGAAGATTTTGGCCGAAAATAAGAGAGTCCTGGAGGTTAGATAGGTTCCATTAGTGTGTAGAGAGCTTGCTAGAGTGTGTAACTGTGAGGAATTCTTCGAGAAATTGTAAGAGTGGAGGGAAAGTGAGAGATTTCTACCTCCTTGCTACTTCAAAGATGAATTCTGTGTGTTGTAAAGAAAGGAAGAGATTCAGAGGAACTTCGAGGAGTGTTCCTGGGGAAAAATTTTGAGATAAGTTTTTTACTTATTATAGTTTGTATGACTTTGATTTTATATATGAATTCTGAATTTTTTTGTGCTTTCCCCATGAGTTCTGAGTAATTTTTTCTGTCTTTCTCCTTGTCTCGAGATTTGTGAAATGGTGATCTGAATTGCTGAAGCCATTAAAATGTTTAAGAAATTGTGATGATCTTGTTACTTCGATCTTAATTTACATTCAATTTGGCCAATTGATTTGTTAAAATATGCTGAGTTTTACAACTAAACTGAAGATTACATCCAAGATTACGGGAGGTCAAAGCCCTAGGAAGTTGGATGCAAATAAACAGGGAAATATTACAATCGGGTGTAGAATTGGAGATTTTAGAGTGACAGATTAAAATCCCAAATTCGGTCTTATTGTTTGGGTGCTGATGTGTAGATGTTAGCCCTCAGGTGAGGGGAACGTGGGAGCTCCAAAGTGAGAGCCGGTATCCTACCAGCCTAGCCGCAGAAACAAGGAGAAGGATGCTTTCTTATATATTGAATATCACAATTAAACCCTACTATCTATCATTAGTTATTTATTAGTTATCCAAATTATCTACTTAATTCAATTTCCTATTAGTGACAGATAAGCAAATTGAATGCCGTCATTGTAGTTGAAATATTACTTTGTATTAAGCCTTAGTCCGTAGTATTCTATTTCTCCCTGTGGATTCGATAACTAGGACTCCATTAGAGCCCTATATTACTTGAGCGATACGTATACTTGCGTTGACAAATTCGACTTTGACATTATTGAATATTATATCTATACATCCTTATTAAATCAAGCACATATATATAAAGTCGCAGTCAAGATTTTGACACCGTTGCTGGAATTTAAATCTTTTAGTAGAGCCATCAAATTCTTGTAATTGTCGATTTACAAAAAGAAAAAGGTCGGTCAGTCTTACACCAGCCTCCGAATGTGCTACACCCAACTGTTGCCTCGTGACCATTCGAGTGTTGGGGCACAGACAAAATAGGTCCGATAGACCCTCCATCTTCTAGAGGACACATGTTTATACTTGCCGCTATAGATTACTTCTCCAAATGGGCAGAGGCAGTATCGTTACTTGAGGTTACGACATAGCACGTCCTTCAATTTTTCAAAAGTCAAATCGTCTACCGTTTTGGAGTACCACAAAAAATAATCTCTGACAATGGGACAGCTTTCAAAAGTACAAAGATCAAAAATTTTTTCAAAAGACATGGGATAGATTGGAGATACTCTACAATTTACTATCCCAGAGCAAATGGTCTGGCTGAGGCCTTCAACAAGACACTGGTACAAATTTTGAAGAAAACACTGGATGAAAATAGGAGGGATTGACATAACAAACTGTTAGAAGCCTTGTGGGCCTACTGGACGACTTTCAGGACTCCCACTCAGTGTACACCTTATATGCTCTTGTACGTGACCGAGGCCGTGCTACTGCTAGAAATCCAGACACCAACTCTCAGGGTCAACGTTGCCAACCAACTCACAACAGAAGAAAGTGCAAAACTCAGACTTGAAGAACTGGAGAGTCTCGAGGGAAAACGACTAGAAGTACAACAACATTTCGAGCTCTACCATGCAAAGATGGTACAAGCCCATGATAAATTGGTCCGCCCAAGGACATTCAAAATTAGTGACCTTGTGCTTGTGATCAAAAGACCTATTCTTGCTCGCAGCAAAATAAGTGGAAAATTTGAGCCAACTTGGGAAGGACCATTTGTGGCTGAGAAGGTCTATACAGGAGGAGCTACCAGTTAGTGGACTTCCTGAATGAAAGACCCATGTTACCGATAAACGGACGATACCTGAAAACCTATTACGCAACCTGATGTTGCTTAATGCAGCTTGCCTCCTCTTGCCTCTGCTTGCTTTGAAAACTTTGAAACTTTGATTGTTTTAGGGTTATCTATGTGGCCAAATGTTTATGACCGAGTCCAAATTTTGTAATTAACCTTATTATAATTAAAATTTTGAGAAGATTTTTGAACTTTACACGTTCTCTTTTCTACCTTTAAATTTAAATACCCTACTAAATTAAACAAAACTCACACATAAAATGAATAATCCTCTTCACCAAAACAAACTAAAATTTAATTTGATAAATACTTTATTTTGTTCTTGTTCACGCCAAACTTCAGCCCACTGACATTTTTTTCTGTCGTCTGCAAAAAAAAGTCAGGACAGAGGTTGATCTTTGTCTTCCTAGACGGCTGGAACCTCACAATGAATGAAGAGATTGCGCCGCAAGGAGGTGTCATAGATTTCAACGTGAAGTTCAACCAGGTTGATATGGACTACGAGGGTCTTCTAATGGACGTAGTCAACAATAAAGAAAAGGAGGGATTGCCTTCACTGTTGAGGGTGACCACTCAAGACAATGTGTCACGCAAAGGTAAAAACGTGATAGCGGAACAAGATCCGATGGAGGGGCCCAGCCTTCTGCCCTCCATATTAGCTACTCTAGCAAGGGACCTGATAGCCGCTCGTAATGAATGATTATCAAATACTACACTCCGCAGGACGTAGAGCAGAAATGCCAGCCGAAAGAAACAGAGAGCCTTTCTGCGACAGGAATGCAAACCCCAGAGAGACGTGAGCAGTTTTCTTACCCCCATTCCTGAGGGACATATTTACGACCTAGATCTGAGAGAAACTTCTGCCAGCCTGCCCACTATAGATGAAGAGTCAAGATTTGTGACAGAATCAGTTGTGCTTCCAGTTCCAGATACCTTATGCAGAGGTTGCCCAATATGCAACGTTGAGGTACCGGCTGAGAACATTAGTCACGGGCACATTTGTAGAATGCCCAGATTGCAACGTTTTGCATCTACAGCATTTTCAGTACATTAGAAGAATACACTTCAACCACCAATGAGTCTCAGACTCCAGACTTTGCGACAGACGAACCATATGTCCCACTGGGGACGGATCAGCATGCACCATGGAGCTCAGGGTCATACAACCCACTAGAGGCTGAATCTCATATTCCTGATCGACCAACACCAGTTTGGGTCCCCGTTAAGGCCCGAAACAAGGAACGCCCGCTGCAGCTGCCAGCTCCTAGTATGGTAGAATACTACAAGATAAGCAGAGTAAATAAAAGAGAATTCGAGTTCTATGAAGAGGTTCAGGGAAAGTTCATCAATATATTGGAAGGCCTGGAGCTATATACCAAGGTTTTCTCTAAGACTGATAAACATTCTGGACTACATCTTTGATTTAAGAGATAGAGGTCAGGCGGGCCTTCTCATGGAAAGGACATATTCCAAGCCAAGGAATTGGATGAGGGGAAAGGGAAGAATCACCATTTAGGTTGTATCAATGCAGCTGTTGCTACAATTTTACGAACGATAGACAGGGGAATCTGCCTTGGATCCTGAGATACGACCAAGTGGACCCGTTACCACCGCGTTAAAAATGGATGATCAAGAGAATGGTCAAGTGAAATATTCTACCCGCTACTTGCATTCCCAACAGTTGCATTATTAACATTTACGAAGAGGGTGATATTAATGCATTATTAACATTTACGAAGAGGGTGATTGTATTGTCCCACACATTGATCCTCATGATTTTGTAAGGCCTTTCTGTACGGTCTTATTCATGAGTAAAAACAATATATTGTTTGGAAAAGAAATTGATATAATCGGCCCTGGTGAATTCAGAGGTTCTGTGGAGATTCCTTTTCCAGTGGGTTCAGTACTTGTTCTCAAGGGCAACGGTGCAGACGTTGCCAAGCACTCCATTCCAGGAGTGTGACACCATAGGGTGTCTGTAACCTTCCGCAGAATGGACGACAGTAAAATACCGTATGGATTCCAGCAGGACCCAGAATTGGAGGAGTTATTTTCATACGAGCTATGAGAAGGTTGTACCTCTAAGTGCATGCAAAGGGAACTCTTATCCTGGAGCATGACTTAGAAGGTCTGCTTGATCAGGAGCTCAATATACCTTGCACAGAGGGTGCACTTTCTTTCTTTTAACAGCATGACATGTATCTGATATATTCAGTCTACGATGTAATCATAGCATGAGATGATTCTCAATGTATTGCGACATGTATTACATGATGTATCTTGTGAGGTGTTAGCCTATGCCTGATTTATGGCATCCCTTTTTGGGGAAAAATAATGGAAATTTCTCTCAAATTGTGCTTTTTTGTCAGTTGCCTTTTTGTACGATGGATGAAAGCCGCGGACCATGCGATGGTTCAGAATTTCAACGAACAAAGAACGAAACAATAAATCTTCAACAATAAATAAAGCAAAAATGAAAAATAATCACCAACAAATAAACAATAAAACAAATTTCTTTTGAAAATCAACCAACTAAAATTAAAACTTTAACAACATATTTTGAAGAATTAAATGTGTTAAAAACAACAAGAAAATGAAATGAACCAGTTGAGTGGATGCTTCCGTTTTTGGAATTTCCTACTCTTTGTGTGCGCAGCACAACCATCGTTATCTACCTCAACTCTCTTCAACTCTCCGCAGAATTTTGCATTCTGCACAAAACTCCACAATGCTCTACAAATCTTTTTCAACAAAATCAACCTTTCCACATGACACACTACTGCAAATTCAACACCACAAGCTATTTGTAAATTTCAATCCTTACATCTTCGAAGCAGTACCTAAATCCTGATTCTCACTTCTTTGAATTGATACCTACATTTCAATTCTCACAATTCGAAATTGATACCTACATTACAATTCTCACCATCTTTGAATTGATACTTACATTTCAATTCTCGCATCTTCAAATTGATACCTACATTTCAATTCTCCCATCTTGGAATTGATACCTACATTTCAATTCTCACCATCTTCGAATCGATACCTACATTTCAATTCTCACATCTTCGAATTGATATCTACATTTCAATTCTCACCATCTTCGCATTGATACTTACATTTCAATTCTCACATCTTCAAATTGATACCTAAATTTCAGTTCTCACATCTCGGAATTGATACCTACATCTCAATTATCACATATTTGAATTGATACCTACATTTCAATTCTCACATCTTCAAATTGATACCTACGTTTCAATTCTCACCATCTTCAAATTGATACCTACATTTCAATTTTCATCATCTTCGAATTGATACTTACATTTCAATTCTCACATCTTTGAATGGATACCTACATTTCAATTCTCACATCTTTGAATCGATACCTAAATTTCAAGTCTCACATCTTTGAATTGATACCTACATTTCAATTCTCACCATCTTCGAATTGATACTTACATTTCAATTCTCACATCTTTGAATGGATACCTACATTTCAATTCTCACATCTTTGAATCGATACCTAAATTTCAAGTCTCACATCTTTGAATTGATACCTACATTTCAATTCTCACCATCTTCGAATTGATACTTACATTTTAATTCTCAATTCTGAATCAGTCCTACATTTCTGATTCATTTCATTCGAGGTCGGTTCTTACATTCCGACACCCTTTTTTGAGAATTGACCTACATTTCAATTCTCGTTCCTGAATCAGTCCTACACTTCTGATTCATTACATTCGAGGCCGGTCCTTACATTCCTACATTCTCTTTTGAGAATTGATATACTTATTAAATCTCAGTCCTACACTTCTGATTCATTACATTCGAGGTCGGTCCTTACATTCTGACATTCTCTTTTGAGAATTGATATACATTTCAATTCTCATTCCTATATTTATGATTCATTACATTATGATTCATTACATTTGAGGTCGGTTGAGGTCGGTCCTTACATTCTGACACTCTCTTTTGAGAATTGACATACATTTCAATCCTCAGTCCTACATTTCTGATTCATTGTATTTGAGTTCGGTCCTTACACTCCGACTGTCTCTCTCTCTCTCTCTCTGTGTGTTTTTGAATTGATATATGAATTTCAATTCCCACCTTGAGGTCGGCACTTACATTCTGACTCCCATCCTTTGGAAATCTTTGAAATTTCAGAACACAAAGTGCGCTCTCCAATCCCCAGCGAGAGTCCCTACTTCTTGACTTGATAAAACACACACCTGCTAATTTTCCGGCAGAAACAAATCGCACACACGACCCTACACATATTTTCATGTCTGTTGACTTAGAGGTTGGAATCATTTTTTTTTAGAGGTTGTATTCATTTTTGTTGATCTCATTGGTCAACACCAATACGCGCGGTGTGCTTGCCCAGTATACCACACCGATTGAGGGTCCATTTGTTGACCTCATTTTTGGTTGAGGTTTAGTTTTTTTCCCTTTTAGTAGCCTAAGGTCTAGCCAAAGGATTTTTCCTATTGATTATTCTTAGAAAACTATACATGGAACCCTCACCATTAGAAATTCTACCTTCTTCTTTTCTCAACTTGAAATGCCACATGTTGGTCTCAACCTCTAGCATTTAGTAAGTGGGATCACTACGGGGGTAACTCAAGATGAGTCACCCTTAGGGCTGTTGAACCTTAAGTTTAACCCTGGGTGTTGGTCTGGAGCTAAGGCACTCACTACACTGATCTACACTCATATACACCCACATTCACTCACAACCCTAAACTCAAATTTCTAGCCTAGATCCCTTGGTCTTTTGAGATACTCATGTAGATGGTCCCCTAAACTTACTAGCCCTAGGGCTATGGTTTGGCTAAGACCACTATGTAGAAGACCCAAAATGGGGTTTCCATTGGTACATGGATTGTTGGTGATGATTGGTACCTCAACTCTACCAAAATACCCATCTTGGCCTTTTACCCTTAAAACACCCCCAAATTACCAAAATACCCCTCTTGGACCTAAAATTCCAAAAATTCCCAGAAAATTCCAATAAATCCCAAATATTCCCAATTTTATTTCTCTCAACTACCACATGAAACCATTTGGCCAATTTAACCATCTTTAACCAAAACCCCCAAATTTGCCTTTAAAGACCCAAATTTCCCAAATTCAATTCAAATGTCCATCAATTTGACCTCAATTGACCTCAATTTCAATCCTAAACTCAAATTCACTTTTGATATGATTCAATTAAACCAAATCCAAGCTCAATTGGTACATGATTTTAACCCATTTTTGAGTTAGGTTAAAGCCCCAATTTTGACCACATGACCTAATCTCCCCAAATTGAACCCCAAATTGAACTCATAGCCTAAATTGAACTCATAGCCTAGTCAATTGGCCCAAATTAATGTTGAAAAATCTTGATAAAATCCCTATATATCAAAATCAACCATCAATTCACCTTGTTAAAGCCTCATATCTATTTGTTTTTGGCTGAAATCCAAAATACCCAAATTTAGCCCCAAATTGGCTAAGTCCCCAAATTTCACCCAATTGATTGCCTTAACCCCAAAATTGGCATCCAATTCATGTTGAAAACTCTTCATGAGGTCCCTACTGACAATTTACAACAATCAATTTGGACTTAGCCCAAGGCTAACCCAAGCTAGACCCAAGCCTATCCCAACATAAAAAAATTGTCTAAAATTTAAAATTCCCTCAAATTGACCCTTCAATTGAACTCAAAACCACTTGCATCCTTCACCAAAGTTGTTTCTTATGATCATTTTCACCAAATACAATATTTATTTAGGCCAATTGATCTGGCTAACCTAGCCCAAACCCAAGTTTTTGTCATTTGCACTCACTTGGACCCATGCACTAAATGTGACCTAACCACCCTAAAGTCACCAAATTAACTCCACCCCAGCCATTTGTTGGACTTAGTGACCAGTACAAACATGATGAAGCCTCCTAAATCAAGCCATGGAATAAAGGTCCCACAAATTAAGGGATATTATTTCCAAAAATGTACATGCTTAAGATATCTTTGCCAAATCAAAGCACATTTGCATTAAATTGTTGTGATGGATTCCTCTGGATTCGCTGAGCTCCTAGCCACCTCCCCCTGGCCGACCCGCCAGCCTAGTGGCTGGGGGAAGGCAAAAACAAGCAGCGCCACCCCCATGGCACCTCTCCCAAAGCAAACCTAAAGACCAGCTAATCCGAATCAAATTGAAGAGCTCCTCTGCCCTCCAGCTAAGCACCACAATGCACCCAAACATGTGCCCTGAGAGCCACCACATGGCCATTTTCATGAAAACTCACCTCCCATGGACATGGGAGGTGTGTTGAAATTTTCTTAGAGAGGCCTCTCCAAACTTCTCGCAGAGCTTCCCTAAGATCCCTTCAGTGCATTCCAACTATTTTTCTCCACCAATTTCCACTACCGGAGCTCAATTTTGAGCTTGAAACCTTACCGAAAACCAGGACAGAACCCAGTACACCTCCAAATTCCACCAAACTCAAATTAGCTTCACCCACACCTTCACAACTGTGAAAGAAGCTAAAGCTCCATCAAATTACCATCTGAAATAGCCTCCACCATAGCTCTAGGCCAACACCTGAAATAGAGCAAGGTCGAATTCATACTTAGGCCTTACACCAAGACCAGGGACTTAATCCTTAGCCTCCTTGCACCCCAACGAATGTGCCGAGCCCCTCTGATTGAAGCTTCACTTCTCAGAGCGAAGGTATAAAACTTCTCCTCCTCGCGAGCTCATTTTGATTCTCCATTTACTTAGGCTTGATTTCATGACACATTAACCGTATGGATGTGTTCGTCTTAGACGAGTTCATAGGATCAAACCCGAAGTGATTTGGTTGAGTCTAGGCTAAGATCTTAGAGTTTTAGTGTGGACGGTCACGGGATCATTCTATTGGGGATGATGACGGGGAGCCGTTTGATCAAGCATGTATCAAATGAACGAAGGAGATTGAGCTGGACAGTGCTTCATGACATAAACAGAGGGCCGAGTCAGCAAGTTACGTGGACGGCGGCGTCCAACCAAAGCGCGCCACGCATGTCTTCGAAGCTGTCGTAGGTTAAGGTGGCACGCGCGGTTTAAATATATAAATATGGCTTTTTCTATTTATTTAAATACCTCCAAAATTAGAAAATCCATAACTTTGTGTAGAAAAATCACAAAAATAAAATAAAAATATTCTCTTGCTCAGTGAACAAAGGAGAACAATGTGAAATAAATTTCAAACCATTTTATGCATATTTTACTTTTAATTAATTAATCACTATTTTGAATCATTTGATTGTCCATGCATATTGGCACATCACCTTGGCTTGAAATTTTGGCATGTTGTAGCCTCTATCAAGGGAGATATCCTCTGATTTTTCTAAAGTCAGAGGAGGTTCTTATACAGAGATCCATATTTTCAAGTTATTCCACATTATTTCTTTAAAATAATGATGAAAATTTGCATGATGATTAGAAAATCCTAAGAAAGTTTTGGAAGGTCCACCATGACTAGATAAACCTTTGGAAATAGTTTCATGGGTCAAGTTTCATGGGTCAATTCATTATTCATTTAAAATACCCTTAAATTTTACAAACACCAAATCACTAAGATAATTAATTTTGGCAAATATAAACATTTAGATGACTTAATTTTTGATCTCCACTGTGATCTATGATCATAAAGAACTCATCATAAAAATATTCTATGATTCAAAATATTTTGAGTTCATTTGACAACCTAAGTTGATTTTTAATGATAAATTTCACTTTTGACACTTAAATGATTTTTTAAAAATCATAATATAACTCAAAAAATTACGAGACTTAGTTTTTTGAGTTCTCTGTGATCAGGGATATTTTATAAAAATAAATTTATATTTAAAATAAAAACTCGATTTTTAGCCTATTTTAAATATATAAAATAAGTAAAAATTCATAAAAATCACAAAAATAATAAAACTCATGGAAATGTTCTAAATTGCTTTCTAATCACTTAAGAACAATTAGAATATTTTTTCTGACTTTCTAAATAAAGATACTTTCTAAATATTTGATTTTCTAAATAAAGATATTGAATTTCAAAGCAAAAAATAATTTTTAAGGGCTAAAAATGAGTTTTCACTAAAAGTAAGAATACTATGGCAGCATGTAGAAACATTGCTATGGAGTAAAAAATAAATAATCAACCAATTATACTAAAACAGGGAATCCACCCTTCTGCAAGTAATTAGCAGGTTCCATTGAAAGAATCACCATATTTAAAATTCCATAAACCTAAAAATCCTCAAAAGTAAAGTGATTGAAGAAGAAAAATCTCACCAAAACCTACGCCAGGAACGAACCGATAAGATGAGAAAGAAGATCTCCGCCCTGCTTTTGTAGATTAGTTGATTGTATAGGTCCACCTCCAGTAAAAACTTCAAAGGATTATAATTTACCTTGTTCAAATTAGGAATTTTCTTTCCAAAAATTATAAAATTTGTTCTTCTGAGTCCTCTAACCTTAGGGATATTTTTCAAAATTACAAAACTTAACTTTCACCACCTAAAATATTTTATTTTTATTAAATAACCCAAAACTAAAATAATTCTAATAAATCACAGGGAATTCAAAAAATGATGAAATTTTGTTCAAAGGCTTCTCTTGTATAGGTCCACCTCCAGTAAAAACTTCAAAGGATTATAATTTACCTTGTTCAAATTAGGAATTTTCTTTAAAAAATCCTATTTTTTCATAAAAAAATTATATAAAATAAAATAAATTTTGAAAAATCACATTTTCTCCTTTGATGCTTTAGTTGACCCATAAATGAGATAGGATAAAAATTTCAAAGTCATTTGAATTGAATTTGACAAATTATGAAGTGTTAGAGCTTTAGGGGCAAATGTGTAATTTTAGAAATTTTGCCTTAATTAACATTTAGGTTTAATTCAAGGAGGGAAAATGGGTAACCTCTATTCTAAATCAATTCATTTGATGTTTGAAACACAAAGGGGTTAATTGGTAGAAACCAATCTCACTTTCTTAATTAAATTTCTAAATTATTAAAATTTGGAAGTTTATTAAAATTAAATGATCATGGACTTAAGGGTATGACTTTTGAAGTGAGTAATTAATCAATTTATTACCCCTATTATGATTTTCAAATATAATTCAAATCATGAATCATGACCACTTAAAGCTTAACCCTTTTCAAAACTAAATAAGATACTCACCTAGGTCTTAAGGGCTTAGTGGTGACTTGTTAAAGGCTTAGTAGTGACATAAGCTCGATATTTAAACTCAATTGATCGGATTTAGAAGATAACATAGTCAGTGATTAATATCTTTAAACACTACAAGCCTGACCTTAATCATGTGTACCACAATCTTAAATGACCTAAATTTGCCTTAGGGGCATCCATCCACATAAATCTTAAGTGAAACATTAAGTGACTAATCAAGTATCATATCCTTGGGATAATTAATATGTTAAGTTTCGCTGAGCAATGGGGTAGTCACACTCTAAACTCGGATTATTATGGAATGATATGATAAGTTCAGAAATGAACTCAAAATAATCCAAGAAATCTCCAAAAGAGTTCAGGGTCATACCTTGGGCACTTTGAAATCTTTTGGATATTTTGAAGGATAAATTGAACTTGTGATATTTTGTTCTAAAGTTATCCAATAAGATATTCCAAGACTCAACAAAATCATAGCCTGGGATTTGGTAGCTAAACCTTTATCTACTCATGCAACTTAAATCTTCTTGCAATATTATATACATGCTTTGCAAGTACTAACCTTTCAGGTGGTGGAATGAGAGGACTCGCCAGGTACGATTTTACAGTTTCTTGTACTTTCCACACTGTACTTTTATACTTGTAAAACTTGCATGTTAAAAAATAATGTCACCCTGCTTGAAAACCGAAGCTGTTAGGATAGCCGCAAAACAAAAACCAAAATTAAAATCAACTAAGACAAAATTCGCCGCCATAACATTCAAAATTTAAGACAACTCAAAATTTAATCACAAACACCACAAAAACCACAATTACAATTAAATTAAGACGTCTCTATCGGATGATCGGGAATCCCTCGGAGAGGAAAACCTACGGTTCCTAACGAGACTTCCCACAGTCTAAATGAAAGTATGGAACTCATTAAGTTGAGATTAGCAAATTCATTTAGACTAAGTGAATCGAATAAAAAATAGTGGTACCAAAATGAGGGAACTGTAGGATCCTAACCGGTGTCGCTCAAATCAACTTTAACATGCCCCCATAAAATTTAAGATCTACAACCATAGGGTCATCTGATTTGACACCATAACCTGACACACTAGAAAGCTCAAACTCGTTGAGGTAAGGAGCTTGGAGATAGCATGGTGGGCAGCACGGCCATCTTCAACAACAAAACCTGTCTTCCCCAACTAAGCCAATCTTCCTTCCTTAGACTTAAACAACAAAGCCATAAGACTTCGAGGTTGCTTGCTTATGCAGCGTAAATCCTCACATTCTCTTTAGGCCTTTGCATAGCCCTGCTATACAAT
>NW_018164557.1:434274-456033 GCF_001263595.1 Phalaenopsis equestris | reverse complement strand
GGTTCTCCTCTGGATCCATGACATCCCCTAGTTTTTCTTTCTTTGGATTCTACAATAAAATGTTCCAAATTTGAATAAATCCCCTTTCACACCTCTACGTCCGATCTCTTTGAAGAGTCTTACCATTTGAAACTCCTTGAAAATAATATTTCTTGATTTTTATCGAGAGTCTTCTTAGGTGACTTTGGTCATTTGAGATGTAATTAACTATAGGGGCTTACCCTTATAGGAAGGATGTCTGGACCCAGCTTAATATAAACCCTATTTAATCCCTTATATTAAATAGGGGAACTTGTTGGCAAATACAAAGGTTTTGCAGACCAAACGGACGTCATACTTTCCTTAGTTTATTTGATCGAGCCTCATCCTCAAGTCTTGTGTTTACCCTTTGGTATTTGAGGTACAATGCTCTTACAATGCTCTTTAGTTTTCAACTATGAAAAATATGGGGTCAGTTTGATTTCATACTTCAACGTCCTTCTGAAGCGGGCGACGGGATTTCAATTCCGGTGACCAATAGCTTCTTTCGGGCAACTCCCCACAAACCAACCCGAAATAGCGCCGACAGTGATCGCACCGACTCCACCTAGAATGAAGTGTAACACACTCTAGTTGAGAAAAATTGTAGTCCTACTTGGTCTCTATGTATCTCAATAGATTTTAACTTTACAAGTGGCCAATTTCTAAATTCAATGAGGAATTGGTGAAAATGTCATCACAAATTTTAAAAGCAAAAAGAAATCCTTAAATCAAGCTCATCCCACAAGATTAGTTCCTAAAAGCAAGGAGAAAGAAAGGGAACTACTCAAAATTCATGGAGAATAACACAAAAACATCAAATTTGTATTGAAATCCAAGTCTTAGAAATAAAAATTTAAATACAAATAGAAAGTAACTTGTGTCTTCTCCGCAAAATAGATTTTGGAGTCTCCTTGAAGAATTCTCCTTGAAGAATAAATTTAAATACAAATAATACACATAAACACAAAAGTTGGAGTTCCTAAAGCCTTCAAATGCTCCAAAAAAGTCCTCTTTTTTGTCCAATTTTTGTTCAAATTAATAGATCTATGAAAATAACAAAGGTTTGTTTCAAACACCCCTTCAAAATTTTGCCAAATTCAATGGATCTTCTAGAAGGGAAGTTACTAAAGCTATTGTGCCAGTCTGGCTGCTATAGCGCCCATTGCACCCGTCTGTGGCACTGTAGAGCCAGAGGGAGGCGCTATGGCGCCATACAAATTGCACCATTTTTACTCATTTTTCCCTCAATTTCTCCAAATATCCATTCAATGGACCTGAAACCAAAAACATACAAAATACTTTCCTTTAAAGTGAAATATCACTAAAAATATAAATAAAAGGTTCATAAAATACGGTCTAAAAATAAGTAATTTTAAGGTGCATGATTCTCCCAAAATTAAATGTTACTTTTCTTCAAGTAACTCCTTTATACTCTGTAAAAATTATAACTTGTAGTAGTGAGTTTAACTTACAGATTTCTATACTTTTTGTTTTATAAATGTGATAGTATAAATTTAGAAAAATTTTTAATAACTCAGACTAAAACTAAAACGTAAAAATATCTAATAGTAAAGTCTAAGAGTTTTGATTTTCTATTTATTTCAAGAATAATTGTAATTTAGTCATATTTTGAATGCTTAGAATAATCACAATAAAAAGAACTTCATGAAGACTTTTTTAGTAAGGATGCTAACACTTTAAGCCTTATATTAGAGATGTAATTATGTTTCTTTCCTCAAGATGATTCAAGTTGAGCCAATTTTTTATTAGGCATCTACTCAAGCTTCTCCTCAATTTTTTTTTCTTTTGACTTTTCTTTTCTTTTCTTCTTTTTCTTTAGGATATTTTACATTCATTTCTTTTCTTTTCATGTCATGTGAGGATTACTATATCTAGATAGCCTTTAATGATTTTGAGCTCCTCCATCCTCTTCTTACCTCCATCCTCTTCTTAAAGTTTCTTAAAGTTAAGAACTTTCCATAATTCCTTATTTTGACAAAATTTTATTAGCTTTGAAAAAGATTTTTCGTAAAGTATCAATTGCTTCTTTTTTAAGTAAAACTCCAAAATTCTTAACAAATCCAAAAATATAATTTTTCCTTACCTTAAATAGTAAAAACATAATCTTATCTTGTCATACTAAATATTTTAAATTATGAACTAACCTTTATTATTAAAAACATTAACTTAAGTTTTTTTATAACATTTATAAAATTTAAAATATAGTTATATCTTAACATACCATAGGTTATGTTAAATTAAATTTTAAGAATATTGTTCTCTGAGGACAAATAGAGTTTGGTTATTTTAAAAAGATTTTCCCCCTTCCCCAAAACGTAAATTTTTATTTAATTTCAAAAAAATAGTTCAGGTAGAAACAAAATTATAAAGTTTAAAAACAATAAAATAGTATAGCTGCAAGTAATAAAGACAAGTAAAATTAGCATGTTTAAAGAAAATAAAAAGGCTATTCTAACATTTACATTCAAGTAAAAGATAAAATTTTTAAAAAATATAACAATATAGTGCAATAAACATAACTTTAACAGTTTTATAAACATGCAAATTTAAACATAAGAACTCTAACAAACATACAACAGCAAACTAACTACAAAAAATCTAAAGATAAAAAGAAAAAACAAAACACAACAAAACAAACATATTACACATCATCACCGCCTTCATCGTCATCTTCATCATCATCATAACTATCATCATCACCAAAGTCTAGATCCTCCTCCATATCATCAGGTTTCTAACGTGTATATCTGGGGCAAGTAGAAAATACTACCAAATATTCACCCTTTAAGAATTACTCCATCGCCTCAATATAAGCAATATCATAATCAACTCTTCTCTACATATAATCATCATTGTGATAAATATGAGCTTCTAAAGTTTTCTGTTGATTTTGCAATGTTAAGATATCTCCTCGTTGTGGTCCATTACAATATCAAGTGAAGTAGTACTAGATTTAGAAGGTCTAGAAGTTGAAGTTGAAGCTAAAATAGAAGGAATATCAAAGCTTCTATTTATAGAAGTTACTCGAGTATGTTTTTCATACATTTCCAAATTCATTTTTTTAATAGGTTTATGAGATGGGAAAACTTCTTCCTAGTCTCAAATTTTACTCCAAATTTAACACAAAAGATAGAAATAAGAGCAAGATAACCCACTGTTGGGATTGTGTTGGTTGGAGGGGTTGCCCGTTGAAAGCTATCGGTAGCCGAATCAGAATCCTGTCGCCTGCTTTAGAAGCACATTTTAATTTACGTATATATATATAAAAATTTTAGAAAAATATGAAATCAAACTGACCCCATACTTTTCATAGTTTAAATTAAAGAGCAGTATACCTCAAAACTTATATCTATCCCGAAGGTTAAATACAAGACTTGAGGATGAGGATCGATCAAATAAACTAAGAAATATAAGACATCGGTTTGGTCTACGAAACCATTTTATTTGTTAATAATTTCTCCTATTTAATATGAGAAATTAAATAGGGCTTATTTTAAGCTGGGTATGGAAAAGATTCCTATAAGGGCAAGCCCCTATAGTTAATTACATCTTAAATGACCGAAGTCACTTAAGAAAACTCTTGATAAAAATGAGAGAATATTATCTGCAAGTAGTTCAAAAGGATAGGACTTTTCAACGAAATCATACAAAGAGGTATGAAATGAGAATATCTCAAATTTGGAACATTTTATTATAAAATCCAAAGGAGGAAGAACTAGGGGATTTCATTGATCCGGAGGAGAACCTCAGTGAATTCCCAGTCTATCCTATTTTTTGGCTTCAATTTTGAGGAGAAATTATTTAGGTGTTTGAACCTATCAATTTTATTTTTTTAGGGCTTACATTTGTGTGAAATGATCACACAAATAGCCTGGAAATAGACGACAACCTCAGAATCTTAAGATGAGTTAGGGCTTATATTGTATAGCAGAGCTACACAAAGGCCTAAGGATAAGGTGAGGGTTTACATTGCATAATCAAACCTCCCCAAAGTCCTATGGATTGGTTGTTTAATACTAAGGAAGGAAATTGGTTTAGTTGATGTAAACATGTTTTGTTGTTGAAGATGGCCATGCTGCCTACAATGCTAGCTCCAAGCTCCTCGCTGTAGCGAGTTTGAGTTTAAAAAGGTGTCAGGTCATGATGTTAAATCAGATGACCCTTTGGTTGTAGTTATTTAAATATTATGAGGAATATTAAAGTTGATTAAAGAGACAAGAGACACCGATTAGGATTTCCCTCATTCCAATACCACTATTTTCTATTGGATTCACTTAGTTCAAATGAATTTACTAAACTCAACTTAATGAGTTCTATACTTTCATTTAGACCGTGGGAATCCTCGTTAGCTACCGTAGGTTACCTCCTACAAGAGATTCCCAATCATCAGATAGAGACGCCTTAATTTAGTTGCAATTGTTGTTTTTTGATGTTTGTTTTTTGATGTTTGCAATGGTTGATTTTAGTTTTGGTTTATGTTTTGCTACTATCTTAGCAGTTTTAGTTTTCATGTAGGGAGACATCATTGTTTAACATGCAGGTTTGTGTATTTTGTTCATACATGTAGGTGAGTAGGTACAGTAATGTACTGAAAAGTAAAGTATGGGAAACTAGAAATGCATGTAAAATAAATTACAATAAAAGTTTACCTGGATGGTCTTCCCATCATCTTCAACTGAAACTCAAAATGCATGTGAGAGCATTTATATATCAAAAGCATTTTATGTAGAGGAGAAAGATAAGGTTCTGGTGATCTACAAAATCCTAAATCATATCTTGGTTAGCCTCTATTAATTCATTTGAGGATGATTTCATTAAGAAAAACACACTAAGTTTAGTAGACCTTCGAGGTATCCAAAAGGTCGGGAGAAAGAAGTAGGTCCATGCTTCCCTCTCAGCACCTGATGAAAAATCTCAAGCTCATTTAAACTTATTATGTTGCTTAATAATTTATCCTGTAAATACCTCTAGTGTTCAGTGAATATCAATGTTTCAATTATCTCTAAGAGTAGGGTTATTATCATTTGTCATTTAATTTGATAATTATGTGGGTGAAGAGCTTTAAAAGGGGCAAGCTAATGTTATTAGGACACTCCGCAAATTTTGGCTTTAACTTGGGCTTGTAGTTTTTTAAAGGTGTTCAATTTCTAGTTACATTCACTTTTCTAATCCTCATTTAACCAAATTTGATTAAGCTTGGGTAACTATTAAGCCCTTAAGACCTTGGTGGACATATTAGTAATTTTTTAAAGAAACTGAATTTTAAGTGATAGTAATTCATCATCAAAATATTTGAATGTTATTTGAACACCAAATAGAGGTATTAAATTAGTGAGTTATTAACATCCAAAATCTTACCCTTAAGTCTAGGATCATTTAATTTAATATATCTCCAAATTTTAATAATTTACGAAATTACATATTTATCCTTTAATTAAGAAAAGTGAAATTGGTTTCTATCAATTAATCCCTTGTGTTTCAATATTCTGAAAATATTAATTGAGATCAAAGTTTGCCCATCTTACCCTCTTGAATTAAGCCTAAATGTTAATTAGGGCTATATTTTCAAAATTGCACTTTTACCCCTAAGGCTCTATCACTTCATAATTCATTAAATTTAATTCAAATGACTTTGGGATTTTTATCCTACCTCACTAAAGAGTCAAATAAGACATATGAGGTGAAAATGTGATTTTTCAAAATTCAATTTAATTTAAATGATTATTTACATGTAAAAATAAGATTTTTCAAAGAAAATTTAATAACTTGACTAAGGAAAAGCTTAATCACTTGACATTTTTACTAAAGGTAAACCTAGACCAGAGAATAACTTGAACCAAATTTCATGATTTTTTGCATTTTATTTGAATTATTAGAATTATTTTTATTTCTATAGTGTTAAAAAATTATAAAATATTTCAAATTGAGGAAAATTAAGTTTTTTAAATCTATTATAAATCTCTATGGTCCAAAAACCCAGAAAAAGAAATTTTAATTTTTTATGATTTTTCTTTGAATTATTAGAATTATTTTTGTGAGAAATTTAGGGAAATCCTTTTTTAGCTCTTAAAAATTATTTTTAAGGTTTAAAATTGAATGTCTTCACTTAGAAAATTAGGAAAGATATTCCAATTTCTCTTAAGTGCTTAGGAAAATAATTTAGAACATTTTCATGAATTTGATTATTTTTATGACTTTTATTATTATTATTATTTATTATTTGAATATTCAAGATATGCTTAAAAAAATAAAATATTTATTTCAATTACAATTTTATTTATTAAAAATACCTCTGATCATAAATAAATCTCAAAACCAATTTTATAATTTTCTAAGTTATATTTTGATTTTTAAAAATCATTTTAGTGTCAAAAATGTTATTTAACTTAGAAAATCAAACTAGGTTGCCAAATGAACTCCAAATATTTTGAAATTTTTATAGGGAGTTCTTTAAACTTTAAATTACGGTGAAAAATCAAAATCAAGTCATGTAGATTTTTATTTTTCCCAAATTAATTTTTTTATATATTAGGGTTTTATAAGAATTAGGCGTGTTCTTAATAATTTGGCTCATGAAAAATTTTTCCTTAGGTTCTCTGGTCATAGTGAACCTACCAAAATTTTCTTGGATTTTTCAAAACAACATGCAAATTACCTTGATTAATTTATGCAAATGATGGACATAAACTTGAAAAATATAGATCTCTGTCTAGGGGTCTCCTCTGACTTTGGAAAAATCAAGTAATATCCCTCATGACATAGGAAACAACATGCCAAAATATCAAGCCATGCTAAAATACTTGAATGCATGGAGAATCAAAATACTTAGAGCAAAATTTAATTAATTAAAAATAAAATATACATCAAATAAACTTCAAACCATTTCCACATTGTTCTTCTCTGCTCTCTAAGAACTAGGGTATTTTTCATTTTTTTTTGTGATTTTTATGCGCAAAGATATAATTTTTTAAAGTTATGGGCATTTAAATAAATAGAAAAATCCCTATTTTTCTATTCAAACATGTGGTGCCGTGTCAACATACAATGGCTCCGAAGCTCCACGCGGCGTCCTTTGGTTCGACACCTCCATCCACCTCAGCACTAACTCGGCCCACAATTCATGTATGAAGGCACTGTCTGGCTCAATCTCGTTTGTCCATCTGATACACGCTCGATCAAACGACTCCCCTTCATCATCCCCGATAGCCAAAACCCATGAACCGTTCACATTAAAAGCTTAAGATCTCTGTCATTTCTCAACCAAATGACCTCAGATTTGATCATATAGACTCGTCTAAGTGAGATGAATATATCCATACGTTAAACATGCCATTAAACCAACCCTAATCACATGGAGACTCAAGATAGGCTTGGAAAGTGGGGAAGTTCAATACCTTTGCTTTGAGAAGGGAAGCATCAATCAAAGATGTTGGCACTTTCATGGAGGTCCAAGGAGGCTAGGGATTGAGCCTCTTACTGTGGTGAAAGGCCTACACCCAAATTTGATCAAGATCAAATTTTGGTGTTGATTGAAGTCTAGGGTAGAGGCTCTCTATGAGGGGGCTTTGATGGGGATTTGTCTTCTTTCATAGTGGGGATGGTGTGCTCACAAGCAATTTGATTTTGGTGGAGTGTGGAGCTGTGTAGAGTTATGTCCTAGTTTTTTGGTAGAGATTTGAGCTCAAAATTGAGCTTCCACAGTGGGGATCAGTGAGGGAAAGTGATGGGTTTGAGCTGAGGAGGTCTTAGAGAGTCTCTCGGATCAATTTTGCAGATTTTCTTTAAGAAAATTTTAGCTCTCTTTTTCTTGGCTATGGGGGTGAGGCTTAAATAAAACAGCTTGGGGTTGCTGGCATAGCCTCAATTTGGGTGCATATGAAGCTTAGGTGGAGGAATTCAAGATGTTAAACATGAATCAGAGCTAGAAACATTGGATGGGTGAAATTGGGTTTGAAATCTGGCTTGGGGCTCTCGATTTTTGCTCCTCCAGTGACTAGGGTGGTTGGCCATGGCAGGAGAGGTGCTTAGGTGGCTGAAGGACCTCAGAGGAATCTGTCACGAAATTTCACAACAATTAATTTGGGCTAGTGATGGGTTTTAGCAAAGATATTTTTGGCTTAAGCAATTTAGGAAACAAATCCCTTGATTTAGGGGACCTTTGGTCCATGGCTCACCTAGGGTTGGTTAAATGAGTCTAGCTTGGTCACTAGAGTCCAAAAATTGGCTGTAGAAGTCTTGCCTTGGTCAAATTGACATGGCTAGGTCAATTTTGGTGCATGGGTTCAATGTGAGTCTAAATGACAAAAAGTTAGGTTTAGCTTAGGCTAACCATGACTTTGAGCCCAATTGATTGATCAAAATTGTCTAGATGATTGTAATGAAGATTTTTGATGAAGGATTGAAATGATTTTGAGTTCAATTGGGGGTTAAATTTGAAGGATTTTGGGATTTTGGTCAATTGGGGTATGTTGGGCTAGGCTTAGGCTAATTCCAAATTGATTATTTAGAATGGTCTATAGGAACATCATGAAGAGTTTTCATCATAAATTGGGTGTCAATTTTTGGTCATAAATTGTTCATCATAAATTGGGTGTCAATTTTTGGGTTAGGGCAATCAATTTGGTGGAATTTTGATGTATGGACAATTTGGGTCAAATTTAGGAATTTTAAGACTTGGGTTAAAATTGAATGCAATTGAGACTTCACCAAGCCCAATTGAAGGTCAAGTTTAATGTGTAGGATTGTTATGAAGAGTTTAAGATTCAAATTGTACAAAATTGAGTATGCAATGGGGTTTAATTTGGTGGCATTAAGTCATAGAGCCAAAATTTGGGGTTTGACTTAGATCAAAATGAGGCTCAAAGCATGGACCAATTAAGCATAGATTTTGTTTAGGTTGGTCATATGAAAGCTAAATTTAAGTTTAAAATTGAAAATGAGGGAAATTTGAGATGAAATTGAGAAAGTTGGGCCTTTAAAGAAAATTTGGGGGTTTTAGTTAAATTGGTCAAATTGGTCAAATTAGGTTCAATTGGAGGGTCCAAATTGGTTTTGGAGACATTTGGGGTGATTTTGAAGGTTTTGGGAAAGTTTGGGTTGCCAAGGGTATTTATAATTTTTGTCATTTTTGGGGTATTTTGGTAAATTTGGAATTTTTTGGCTAATTTTGGGTAACTTGGGTATTTTAAAAAGGATTCAAATGATTCCTGGATAAATTCGGGTTTTTTGGGTAGATTTTGGAATTTTGGGAACTTTGGCCAAATTTATGGCCCCAAGGGGTATCTAGGTATTTTGGGGGAAAAGGCCTAGTTGGATATTTTTAGTAGAACTAGGGTGCCAACCACCCTATATGAGCCATGGACAAATGGAATCCCCATTTGGGATCCTCTATGTACTATTCTTAGCTAAACCCTAGCCTAGGGCTAGTGGGTTTAGGGGACCATCTACATGAGTTTCCTGAAAGATCAAGGGATCAAAGTCAACAAATATTGGGTTTAGGGTTGTGAGGGATTGTGAGTGAGAGTAAGTGCTTTAGCCCCAAACCAGCACCCAGAGTTAACTCTAAGGTAAAATATTCCTATGGGAACTCTCCTTAAGCTATCCCCATAATGACCCCACCTAATAAGTGCTAGAGGTTAAGACCAATATGTAGGGTCTTAAGTTGAGTAATTTCTAATGGTGAGGGTTCCTTTTCTAATTTTCTAGGAATAGTCAACAGAAAAGTCCTATGGCTAGACCCTATGGCCTATGGCTAGACCCTAGGCTACTAAAGAGGAAAAACTAAAACTCAACCAAAAGTGAGGTCAACAAATAGACCCTCAATATGTGTGATGTGTTGGGCAAGCACACCACATGTATTGGCATTGACCGACTAGGTCGACAAAACTAATAAAGACTCGTAAGTCAACAGACCTAGAAGGAGGTCTAGAATTTGTGTGTACTATTTGTTTCTACTAGGGAATTAGCAAGTGAATATCTGATCAACATCGATTATTTGGAACTCTCACTGGGGATTGGAGAGTGGGTGTTGAGTTATCAGATTTTAAGTTTTATAGAGGATGGGAATCAACATTCAGGTGATGACCTCCAAGATTGAGAGTAGGATGCCGTGGTGGAGGTTTTATTCCTATCTCAAAAGGTGTGAGTAGAGAATTGGACGTCGTGGAGGGGGGTCTTACACCAATCTCAAAGATGTAGTTAGAGAATTGGATTCTATGGAGGGGGTCTTACACCTATCTCAAAGATGTAGGTGAAGAATTTGATGTCATGGATGGGGTCTTATACAAATCTAAGAGATATAGGTAGAGAATTGGATGCCATGGATAGGGCCTTATACCAATCTCAAAGATATAGGTAGAGAATTGAATAACATGGATGAGGCCTTATACCAATCTCGAAGATATAGGTAGAGAATTGGATGCCATGGAGGGGGTCTTACACCTATCTCAAAGATATCAGTAGAGAATTGGATGCCATGGAGGGGGCCTTATACTAATCTCGAAAATATAGGTAGAGAATTGGATGTCATGGAGGGGGCCTTAAACTTATCTTGAAGATATAAATAGAGAATTGGTTGTCATGGAGAGGGCCTTACCCCTATCTCAAAGATATAGGTATAAAATTAAATTTCATGGAGGGGGCCTCACACATATCTCAAAGATATAGGTAGTGAATTGGATGTTGTGGAGGGGGTCTTACACCTTTCTCAATAATATAGGTAGAAAATTGGATGTCATGGAGGGGACCTTATACCAATCTAAAAGATATAGGTAGAGAATTGGATGCCGTGGAAGGGGCCTTATACCAATCTCAAAGATATAGGTAGAGAATAGGATGCCATGTAGGGGGCCTTATAACAATCTTAAAAAGTTGTTAAAAGGAAAATAGTGTTTTAGATTTGGCCTTGATGGCAGGAATGTAGTGCAGAATGTTTATGGTGTTGAATTCATAAATGCATATCATGCAAAAAGATTGACATTGGTGAGGAAGATGTGTAAAATTTTGTAAGGTTTTATGCAGAATGTCAAATTCCGCAAGGATATGAAGAGAATTAGTGTAGACAAGGATAGTCGTGTTGCGTGAGCAAAGAGTAAGAGACCTCAAAATTGAGGGAATCAACTCAATAGATTTATTTTCTTTTCTTGTTATTTTTATTACATTTAATGATCAAAATATGTTTTCAAAATTTAATTTTAGTTGGTTGATGATTTCAAAAGAGAGATTTTATTTGAATTTTATTATTATTAAGAAATTTTTTGGTTGTTTTGTTCTTTATTCATTATAGTCTGAACCAAAGTATGGTTCTGTGTCTTTTATCCATCGTACAAAAAGGGCAATAGAACAAACAGACTAAATCCTGAAAGAGATTTCATTAATCTACTCCAATAAGTGTTACAAATTAAGTGCATGCCAAAGCCTAAAAAAGTACAAATCTGCTGACTGCATCAAAGTACATCCAGAAATATCCTATTCTGAGTAGATATCATAGGCTAAGCAGGTCTAATATATATTATATCTGCTTTGATGAGATGCAGTAAAAAGGAATCCTATGAGTGTGTGTCTCTGGTGGGGCAAGCTCTTGATCGAACAGACCTACTAAGCCATGCTCCAAGACAAGAGTTCCTTTTGCATGATCTTAGAGGAGCAACACTCTTGTAGCTCGTAAGGCAGTAGTTCTTCCAGCTCCGAGTCCGGTCGGAATTAATATGGCATTTTGCTGTCATCCATCCTTTGGAAGGTTACGTACACCCTACGGTCTCGCACCCCTGGAATGCATTATTTGGCGACGTCTACTCCGTTTCCCTTAAGAATCAGCAATGAACCCACTGGTAGCAAAATCTCTAGGGCTCCTCTGAACTCACTGGATATCAATTTTTTTCTAAATAGAATGTTGCTCTTGCTCATGAAAGAGACTATGCAGAAAGGTCTTACAAAATCATGATGGCCAATGTGCGAGAGTATGCAGTCACCTTCATCATATATGTTGCTAATACAACTATTGAGAATATAATTAGCTGGTAGTATGCTGCATCAAACCATCCTATTGATCATCCACTTCATCGTATGAGGTAACAAATCCCCCTGATCATGTCTTAGAATCCCAGGAGGATTTCCTTATCTATCATTAGTGAAGTTGTAACAGTAGCCACATTGTATGGTGATCCTGCCCTTTCCACGCATCCATTTTCATGGCTCAGAATAGGTTCTTTTCATCAGGAGGCCAGCTCGACCTTTGTCTCTCAGATAAAAGATGCAGTCAAGAATACTTCTTTCATCACTTTCAGAGAAGACCCTGGTATGTAGCTCTAAGCCTTCTAGTATATTAATGAACCTTCCTTGAACATCTTCATAGAATTTAAAATATCTTTTGTTTACTTTACTCATTTTATAGTATTCCATCGTACTTATGGTCGGCGGTTGTTGAGGATGTTCCCTTATTTTTACGTCAACGGGAATTTAGGCTGGTGTTATCTCTGCCTGTAGCGGAATGTATGACTCTGCGTCCGACGGGATATATAACTCTGTACCCAACAAGACATATGGTTTTGCATTCATCGGGTAATCTGTGATCTGAAATCCATCATCAAAAGATACGTACTCCTCTAAAGTGCTGTAGCGCTCAAGATGGAGGACATTGCAGTCAGGGCACTCGACAAATGCTCTTGTAGCTGATGTACGTGCAGGTATCTTGACGTTGCATGTCGGGCAACCCGTACAAAGAACATTTGAAATTGGTGGTATCCCCGACTCTGTTTTGGCTTTATAACAAATCCGGACTCATCGTCTGTAGCAGGCAAACTAGAAGAGGTCTCTCTCATGCCTGGATGATATATGTTCCCTTCAAGAATAGGGGTGAGCAATTTTTTCTCCTTCTTCTGGTGTCTTCTATCTTCGCGTAAGAAAGCCCTATGCTTTTGGCGGTTAGAGTTCCTGCATTGAGTACTTCGTAGTGGTGCATCTGGCAGTCTTTTATCATTGGCAACAACTAGGCCCCCGGTTGGTGTAGCTATCATAGACGGTAGGCGACTAGTCCCCTTCATCAGGTCTTGTTGTACTATCATATTTTCCCACTTCAGTGAGGAACTTTTTCTGTTGCCACACCTTAGCAGCTATGGTAGCCCTTCTTTTTTCCTGACAGCTAACCACATCCATTACAAGACCCTCATAGTCCATGTCGACTTGACTGAAGTCCATGTAGAAGTCTATGGTGATGCCTTGCGGCGCCCTTTCCTCGTTAAGTGCGAGGTTCAAGCTATCTTTGAAAATAAAGACCAGCCTCTGGCCTAACTTTTTTTCTCTACAGATGATAAGAAAAATATCATTGAGCTGAAAATTAGCAGGAACAAGAACAAAACAAAGTGTTTATTAAAGAGGATTTTACTTTATTTTGATAAGAAAATTATTTTTTCTTGTATGTATTTTATTTAGTTTAGTAGAATATCAAATTTAAAGGTAGAAAGGAGTAAATTGGAATGTGTAATTTCAAAAATTTTTGTTATATTGAGGTTAATTTTATTACAAAATTTTTTGGACCCGGTCACAGACGTTTGGCCAAATAGATAACCCCAGAACAATCAAATTTTCAAAATTTTTCAAAATTTCAAATTTTCAAAATTTCAAATAATGCAATGTCAAACAATGTTAGGTTGTGTAGTATGTCTTCCAGTATCATCTGTTGATTGGTAGCATGGATCTTTTACCATAAAAATCTACTAGCTGGTAGGCTCCTCCTGCGTAGACCTTTAATTCGAAAAATTTTCCCTCCCAAGTTGGCTCGAATTTTCCACGTATCTTGCGGTGTGCAAGAATGGGCCTTTCGAGCACGAGGTCAAGGCCACCAACTCTAAATGTCCTTGGGCGGACCAATTTTTCATAGCTTGTATCATCTTTGCTTGATAAAGTTCCAAATTTTGTCGTGCTTCTAATCGTTTTCTTTCATGACTTTCTAATTCTTCAAGTCTGAGTTTTGCACTTTCTTCTGTTGTCAGTTAATTGGAGATAGCGACTCTGAGAAATGACTTATGGACTTCTAACGGTAGTACGTCCTCGGACCCATACACGAGCATGTAGGGTGTACACTGAGTGGGAGCTAAGTGGGAGTCCTGAACGTTATCCGGTAGGCCGACAAAGCTTCTAATAATTTGTTATGTCAATCTCTTTTATTTTTATCCAATGTCTTATTAAAAATCTGTACCAGTGTCTTGTTGAAGGCTTTGAACAAACCCTTAGGCTCTAGGATAGTAAATTGTAGAATATTTCTAGTCTATCCCGTGCTGTTTGATGAAATTATTTATTTTGGGGCTTTTAAAGGTTGTCCCAATGTTGAAAATTATTCTTCGCGGTACTCTGAAATGGTAGATGATTTGACTTTTGAAGAATTAAAGGACGTACTGTGTCGTAATCTCTCATAATGGTACTTCCTCTACCCATTTAGAAAAGTAATCCGTAGCGGCAATTTGGAAGACGGAGGGTCTATCGGACCTATTATGTTTGTGCCTCAACACTCGAATGGCCACAAACCAACGGTTGGGTGTAGCACATTTGGAGGCTGGTGCAAGACTACCCCATGCACTTGGCATTGGTGAAATCTTCTAGTTGTATCCATGCAGTCGGACATCATTGCCGGCCAAAAATATTTGAGTCTCTTGATCTTCATTTTCGTCTTTGGCCCTAACTGTTCAACGCCACACAATCCGGCGTGTACTTCTTTGATAAAATTTTATGCTTCAACTCTGCTCAAACATCGTAGCCACATCTGGTCAAACGATCTTCTGTAGAGGACGTCACCCGTCACCCACTAGCCACTAGAGCGTAAGACATAGCCCTTTTTGTAATGTGATGTGCTCAAACTTATACTCTGGCGACTTTTCAGTTGGCAAATATTTTATTAATGGCTTGCATCAATCTTTATTGTTATCTGCAACCACAACCATCATTTCTTTTCTTTTTCCAATCTTGTATAGGTTATCGAGGTCAACTCGAGACAAAACTTATCTTGCTTGTACTGTGATATCAATGGAATCCTCTGGGGAACATACTAGCTCCTTAACAAGTTTTGCTAGAGCGTCAGCATGAGCATTATCTCCCTTAGGACTCCGATAGAAAGTCACGTTGTGGATCTGTTTCAGCAGCTTCATGGTGTACAAGTGGTATTCTACTAGTCTTTGCTTTAAAATCTTGTATTGTCCGACAACTTGCTAGATGACGAGCAGAGAGTCGTCATAGATGGCAGTATTTATTATATCCATGAGATTGACAGCTCCAACCTGGTAATTAGCGCTTCATGTTCTACTTCGTTGTTGGTACATGGCTATGTCAGGTGGTATGAGAACCCCAACATACCCTTATCTAGCTTGATAAAGATCAAATAAATTCTTGCTTTGCATGGTATAACTGTGTCTGATCTTTTGTCTTTTCTTACTGATGAAGCTCCGTCAAAGTACATCTTCCAGTGTTGTGCACTGGAGAAATCTATTTCTAATACTTGTTCGTCTAATAACTCATCATTAAGAGGGGACCCAGCTGGAAGTGGGTGTGCAACGAGGAAGTCTTCTAAAATCTGTCCCTTGATAACATGAAGGGGAACAACAATTATATCAAATTGCAATAAAATCAACCATCTTGCTAGACGTTCGGAGAGTGTTGGTCAGGTCATCAAATATTTCAATGAATTAACATTCTATATTAGGGTAATCTTATGTGAAAGCATGTAATGTCTATGCTTTTGGGCTGCGAAAATCAAAGTTAGACAATGCATCTCAATAGGTGGATACCTTATCTCCGTCGATATTAGGTGGCGACTCAAGTAGTTGAGTGCATTTTTTTTACCATTGTCATTGACTTGGGGTAAGAGGGCTCTAAGAGAGTCATCTAAGGCCACAGTATAAAGTATCAAAGGTTTCCCTAGGATAGGGGCTGCAAAAATAAGAGGTGAAAAATAAGAGGTGTCATTAAATAATAAGAGGTGTCATTAAATATTGCTTAAAATCCTCAAAGACCCATTGGTATTTCTCTTCCAAAAGGAATTTGTTGTCCTATTTAATTAATGTCGAGAAGGGATGACACCTATCTGAGATAGTAGAAATAAAGCATCTCAGATATCTCAACTTTCCTTGAAAGGAACGTAGTTGCTTTAAGGTTTTAGGTGGAGACATTTCCAAGCATTTCCAAGATAGGATAGCTTTAATATTATCTGGGTCGATCTCGATTCCCCGATGATGGACATCAAATCTTATAAACTTCCAAGAGGTAACACCAAAGGCGCACTTTAAGGGATTTATTTTAAGGTTATATCGTCATAACCGTTCGAGCACGATCCTCAAATTGTACAAATGGTCTATTTTTCTCTTGCTCTTAATGACCAAATCATCCACGTATCATTCCACTTGATTATGAATGAGACATAAACAATCTTTATCATTGCACATTGGTATGCCGCTCCAGCGTTCTTCAACCCAAATGACATAACTGTGTAGCAGAAAATCCCGATAGGTGTTTTGAAGGCTGTAAGTGTTGCATCCTCGGGAGCCATCTTGATTTGGTTGTATCATGATGATCCATCCATGAAAGTGAAAATCTCATGTATCGAAGCGATGTCCACCATCACTTCTAGTATCGGTAACGAGAATTTGTCTTTTTGACATGCTTTATTTAAATCTCTGAAGTCGACACAAACACGAGTTTGTCCATTTTTCTTCTTAACTGGCACAATGTTAGCTAACCATGTGGGGTATTGCTCTTCTCACATGAAGTTAGCGTCTATTAATTTCTTCACTTTGGCTATGACCTGCTGTTCTATTTCAAGGCGCATTCTTCTAGGTGCTTGTTTTACTAGGGTCATATCTTTGTCCACCCCGAGTTTATGAACTGCAACATCTGCTGACTGTCTTGACATTTCATCATAACTCCATGTGAAGCAATCTTTGAACTCTGTTAACAGTTTGATCAATTCTAAAGATTCTTCATCGGTTAGTAGAGAACTTATAAATGTAGGTCGAGGTTGTTCTTCAGTCTCGAGGTTAATTTCCTTCAACTCATCAATAGTTGATTTAATTTTCTCCTTAAATTCTGGCAGAGCATGTTCTATTGGCTGATCAACAGAGTCATCCTCTATATCAAGGCAATCCTCACCTGATTCACTAGTAACAACCATGCAAAACTCTGAATCATTGACTGGTCTGACTGTACCAAATCTGAGACCCTCTTTTGAGATGGGAGTTTGACTTTTTTAATATAGCATAATTTTTCAAAAAGTTATAATTTATCTTTTGACATTTGTTTTGGTAAATATCCCTGTTGAATTAACCTGTTGAATTAACTCTGTTGAATTAACTTTTGCACACAAGGCGAAAAATAACTAAAAGGTAATTCCATTAATTCATTACGATCATCATCAAAATTTATATGATTTTCAAGATTAGTAGAGCTAGAAGCATAATAAAACTTGATCGGCTTTGAGCCAGCGCTACGAATTTCCTTGACATCTAAACACTTAACCTTTTGAGGGAGAATCAGAGTAAGGGTCATGGTGTTCATATAGTGGTTTATCCGATCATACATCATCTCATAATCATTCTGCTTTGTATCTTTTAAAGATATCTCGTATTATGGTTTCTTCTATTTTGTTATCATTATTTCATCTTCAGAACTGTCTTCATCACCAATGTTGATGGTCGGTCTAGTCTGTTCAACAATTAAATTGGTTCTTCCTCATCCACGTCCCCAGCCTCGACCTCGGGTGCGCGGACTAAAAGAACCCCCACCAATTCGCTGCAAAAGAGTGGCAGAAGAGTGCTAAAGCAAAGTTGAATGGCTTCCTCTTTGTGATTCTTCTGAATCTTCACTTTTGGTTGTCACAGTTTCACGAGAAAAGAAGGTTTTTTTTAGAGGCGCATAGTAGGTGGCATCCTCATAAATACCAACTTCATGAACTGAAAATGATTGTAGATCTCCCTTGATGCAATGTTCTTGTCTTTCTTTGTAGTACTTGATGTGTTGATGTAGAGACGATGGAACCATGTTGTGTTTGTGAATCCATGGTTGGCCAAGTAGAGCGTTGAAAGAAGTCTCGACGTCGATGATATGAAACTTAGCGGTTGTCACTAGTTCTCCAACCTTCGTAAGTAATGTAATCGATCCAATGGTTCTCTCTCCCTTTTGGTGGGATCCTCTTAACATCATTTTATTGACCGTGAGACTTGGGCTGAAATTTCCAAATATGTCAATGTTTGTAGACTCATCAAGTTGAGTGATGCTCCAGGATCTGTTAAAACTCTCGACAACACAAATCTACTAATGTTAAAGGAGATGTAGAGTGGAAAATTGTGGTTAGCAGCACCGAGCAGCAAATTATCATCTATAAAGGTTACCCCAGACTATTCTATCAATGAGCAAACTTCATCTGAGGATGTGCTGGCTAACTGGACTAAGTAAATCTCTGAGTCAAGCAAAGGTGTAACCAGACATTCTCTCATCTCCTTAGACAAGATCAGAACATTGTAGATGATTAATCTGGCCGGCAACTTCCTAAGATGAGCTAGCACATTGTAATCCACTTTGTATGTTCCTCCAATTTTCTCTTGATTATGTGTTTCTTCTGCTAGCGGAGGTTGAGGTAACTCTTCTCGAGTGACTATTTGCCTTCCTTTATCTGTCGGAGCTATTTTTGGGGGTAATACTCTCCCGCTCCTCAAGTTTACTTCTGTAATTTTTTTCTTTTTGAGATATCATTGTTTAATCTTCAAGTGTTTCTTCTTTGTCAGAAAGATCTAAGTTGATGGCAAGTGGTGCACCGTGGCGCTCAAAAATTGGTTCCTCACTTCCGGCACTGTCGCAAGAGGTATTGTCAATGTCTCGTTGGGTCTTGTTAGCGAGTTTATCGAACTCAAGTACGATTTGAGGATCATTTCAGGAATGGAGATCAAATTTAGATTGGTCATAATCAATTAAGTTATCACCAAAAATAGTTAAAACATAGCCAAAATCATAACAATTATATTCATAAGACCCCGGTGGGGGAAAAAGATAATCATACAAAGTCATGGGTTCGAGGATTTTATTTCCCAAATCCGAGATAACCAATCTATTAGAGGCAGCCTCTGTCCTAACCCCTGTGCTATCAGTCTTTGTGGTGGTGTTCTTCTTCTTCTTTATCTTTGACGATGAAGATCTCCTGGTAAAATCTTCATCTCGGGCTTGCATCCTGGATCCGGTTTAGTATTTTCTTGGATGATTTACTCCAGATTGTACTCCATCCATCTTTTCCAGTATACTGGTCAATCAGAGAGATTGGGTGGGCCAAAATCATATTTATGGAACCTTTTTCATGTTCTTTTAAATATTCTTTCAGGATCGTTATATTCTTCTCTTTAAGGTTTCTCTCGAGCCAATCCTTGAAGACGAAGCAATCTTCTATGTTGTGCCCTAGTAATCTGTGATACGAGCAATAATTTGGTTGATCTTTCTTGTCAAACTCTTCGAGTTTCTTTGAATCTGGTAATCTGAATTCAGGCTTCTTCATCAGACTTCAGAACATTTTGGGTACGGCTTCGTCTTTGAAGGAATATACCTCTTTTATATGTTCTTCAATGGTCATTTTCTTATTTTCTGGTCGGTATGATCCTCCCTGAGACGGTTGCTAGCTAGATTGGTCATACTGTTGTGTTTCTTGTTTAGTGTGTTATGATGATAATTGTCGAGTCTACATGTATCTTCATTGGTTTTTTTTCCTTTATCGATAGTTTCTAATGTACCAGACTTTTTGTAAAATATTTTGGTTGCCTTGGATTTCTCATGAGAATCTGAATGTTTAATTTCTTCTTGGAGACCGTTGGCTTTACTGAGTAGCTTCTCGAAGGATTTAATGGTGGGGGCCTGTGAGTCCCTTAAGCATGAAAGCTACTAGTCCATGGATGCTTTTGAGTATAATTTTAATTGCAGATCCAAATTGTATGATGTTCCTATAGCTGAGTTTTACATTTCATGCTAAGGTTTCTCCACCTTAAGATGTAATCCACTAAAGTCTCGTTGGGCCTTTGCTTTTCCATCATGAAATCTCCAATAAATACTTGATGTTGCACTCTGGAAAATCTTTCACAAATAATTGTTCCAACTCGGTGAATGTTTTAAGTGATCCGTTCGGCAAATTGACATACCAATCGAAAGCAATCCCTGACAGGTTGCTGACAAACTGTTGGAAGAGTATGGCTTCGTTACCTCTTGTGTTGCCACAACTGGCTCGAAAATGTTCTATGTTCTGACTGAAATGTCTTATCCCATCAAATATCTTAAAGTTTGGGGACACAAAACCTTTAGGGAAGGGTACGACATCAAATTCTTCCGAGTATGGTCTACCTTTTAAAACCAATGCACCACCCTTAGATTGGGTCAAGGCCTCCTGAACTTGCTTGACCATTTGCTTAAATTCCTTCTCCATTATGATACTAGATGGAGAATCCTCCATTGGTTGCTCATCCCTGTTTTCTGAAGAAGCTTCCCTTATTTTATCTGTGATATGTATAATTTCTGGTTGGCTGACCTCTGGAGAGGCTAACTGTGGTGCTTGAGATTATCCTTGAATTGTGGCCATGGTGGTCATGGCTGTGGCCATCTCTTCTATCCTTTTCTCTAGTTGGTTGAATTGCTCATCCCTTAGAAGGATAGCCCTACGTAGCTCATTTACGGCGTTTACGGCGTTCTCTTTGACGGACGAGAGGTTGAGCCTCGCGCGCAGATGTAGCAGCTCTGGTTTCCATGACATGAACATCCATGAAATCTTCTTTGAGCTAATCATTAAAGTTAAAATCTTCATCATCGTCCAAGGAAACTTCCAAAGCCAACTCGGAAATCTCGACCCTGAACTTTTCAACCTTTTCCTCAAATATTGATTTTTGGATGGTCTTAAGATCTAAAAGACCCTATTGGACCTCCACCACTGTTCTTCCATCTTGTTGGCAATCGCTGCAATGATATCAGATATTTCAGACCCTGACTTCATTCCATGATCTTTCCCTGCGGGCATACAGGACTTTATCGATACTGCAACCTTGGGAATCCATACTCTTTTCTTTAACGACGATGTCTTGAGACGGAGTGTCTCGGTATGAACATCGGTATGTTGAAGAGAAGTATGCTCCCCACAGTGCAGACAAGATACAGTACTGGGTAACTTCTTCATCTTTTCCCTTGGGAATTTAGGAACATCCTTGTAGTGGGTAATCGGTAGAATTCTTGGACCCAGACGTGACTTATCTGGTCGATGACCTGCGATCCTGGTAACGATAAAATCAGCTGTGAAAATAGCAGTATCAACTCTGCTCTCCAATTGGAACCATTGGTCGGGTCTTCAAAGATCATAACTTTATTTCCCTTAGCAGGAGCGGAGAGCAACAGACTTGGTAGGTGTCGTGATAGTGGTCTTGCCTTTCTTATAAGAAGGAAAGTTCTGAAGGCAGTTCAAGTTGAATTAAGTAGACAACTCCTAGACTTCTAGAGCAGTAACTTTCATCACAACGAACAGAGCTTTCCCGAGGATGACCTTGAGATCTTCAAATCTTGCTCCAAAATTTATGATGGGAATGAAATTGCGGGCGTTGCGGCTCGTTGTCAGGTCGCAAAAAAAAGTTAACGTTGGGCACTGTCGGCACTATTTTTGGTGTGGGGTTTGCCCGTAAGAAGCTGTCGGTCATCGGAATTGAAATCCCGTTGCCCGCTTCGGAA
>NW_018164557.1:428355-429332 GCF_001263595.1 Phalaenopsis equestris | reverse complement strand
GCTTAGCCCCACTGCTTAGGTGTCAAGCAGAGGGGTCCTCAGCTCAATTTGAGCTGAGGTGGCTCTTTGGCATGAATTTGGGTTTTCACCATGTGGGGGCTCACGGTTTTGGATTTTAGCTTGGGTTAGGGTGGCTAACCAAGGCTTGGACCATGGTTAAAGCTTATGATGGGCAGTAGAAATGGCACCATAGTGTTTAAACATGTGTTGGGGCAAGTACATTGATTTAACCCTCTTATTATCTCTTTAAAAGCTTTTTTTTCAAAATTTACCCATGGGATAAATATCAAGCTTAACCATGGGTTGATGGCTGGCTTGGCACTCAACCCTAGGGTCTAAGGTGAGTCATGGTAGAGCTCATTTGACCACACCAAGCTCACTTGGGTTAGATTTGATCTTAAGTCCAAAAAGGTGCATGTGACCAAATCTTGTGTTTGGGCTAGGTTAGGCATGTCAATTGGCCCAATTAAATATAGCATTTGGTGTAGGAGATCATGAGGAACAACTTTCATGAAGGGTGAAAGTTATTTTGAGGTCAATTGGTTAATCAATTTGGTGGATTTTTGATTTTTGACCCATTTTAAGCATATTGGGCTAAGTTTGGGTCAAACTTGAGCTAGTTTTGGGCTAAGCTCAAATTGATTGTTGTGGTTGGTGAAGAACATCATAATGAACAACTTTCATGAAGGATGAAAGTTGTTTTGAAGTTCATTTGATGGTTAAACAACTTTCATCCTTCATGAAAGTTGTTCTGAAGTTCATTTGATGGTTAATTTGGATGGGTTTTAATGGATTTGGATTTAGACTTAAGTTAAGCATGTAGGGCTAAACTTGGGTCAAACTTGAGCTAGCTTTGGGCTAAGCTCAAATTAATTGTTGTATTTGGTCAAAAACATCATTATGAACAACTTTCATGAAGGATGAAAGTTGTTTTGAAGTTGATTTGATGGTTAATTTGAATGGATTTTGATGGATTT
>NW_018164557.1:402513-428239 GCF_001263595.1 Phalaenopsis equestris | reverse complement strand
ATATGTGGAATTTCAAGCTGAGTAAAAAGAAGAGTTTTGAATTTCTAATGGTGGGGGTACCTTTTCTAATTTTCTAAGACTAGTCAATAGGAAAGTCCTATGGCTAGACCTAGGCTATTAAAGAAGTTTCTAGACCTCAACCAAAAGTGAGGTCAACAGGCACTCTATTACAGTAGCTTCAAAAGAGAAAGCTCTGGAGTTAGCTGTTTGGCTAACACTTTGTATTCTTAGTGCGAGCACTAAAAATTAACAGAGGTCTATCTGTAGACCGCGTAAGTTTTTTATTTAGTTTGTGGAGATTTTAAAATTTTATTAAAGGGAGTTTAAAAGTAGAAAAAATTGATTAATATAAGGAAATTTTAAAGCGCGCGTAACACGACACAATTTAATTTAATTTGTAAATCAGCAAATCAAACTAGAATGAGAGATGTGAAGTGTTTAGGACCCAGTCCGGGACCAGCTTAACAACGTGTAATGCCTAGGTGGAACTAATCCACCAAAACACCTATTGGGGGTCCAACCCTACACAAACATCCTTAATGGCCACCTGAACCTCTCTGTTCAGAGGAGGTTGAACAGATGGTCCTGAAGTCCAAAGAGTTGACCGTACTTTCCCAAGATATAAATGGGTAAAGTATGCCAACAAAAGAAGGATAATTTGGTTCATGAGGGACATGAACACATTACCGATGTATGAAGATAAGATTCCCTGATTTAAATGGAGAGAAAAGTTATTCGCCAGTGGAGTCACCAGAAGTTGTTGGCACTATTTTGGTTGGAGGAGTTGCCCGTTGGAAGTTGTCGGTCGCCATAATCAAAATCGTGTCCCCCGCTTGGGAAGGAAATTTTAATTTACATATATACATAAGTTTTAGAAAAATATGAAAACAAACGTACCACATTTTTCATAGTTTAAATGAAATAGCACTATACCTCAAACCCTGTATCTATCACGAAGGATAAACACAAGATTTGAGAATGATGCTTGATCAAATAAACTAAGAAATGTAAGACATTCGTTTGGTCTCCAAAACTATTTTATTTGCTGACAATTTCCCTTATTTAATATGAAGAAATAAATAAAGTTTATTTTAAGATGGGTTCGGAAAAGCTTCCTATAAGGGCAAGCCCCTATAGTTAATTACATCTTAAATGAATGAAATCACTTAAAAAAACTCTCGATAAAAAATCAGGGAATATTATCTTCAAGGAGTTCAAAAGGCTAAGACTTTTCAACGAAATCAGATAAAAATGTATGAAATGGGAATAACTCAAATTTCAAACATTTTATAGTAGAATCCAAAGGACGAAGAACTAGGGGATGTCATAGATCCGAAGGAAAACCTCGGTGACTTCACAGTCTAACCTATTATTTGGCTTCAGCTTTGAGGAGAAATTATTTAGGTGTTTCATCCTACCAATTTTATTAATTAGTTTATTTAGGACTTACATTTGTGTGAAACGATCACACAAATTGCCTGGAAGATGTGAGGGTTTAGGTCGTGATAGACGACAACCTTGGAATCTTAAGACGAGTTAGGGCTTATATTGTATAGAAGAGCTACACAAAGGCCTAAAGATAAGGTGAGGTCTTACGTTGCGTAAGCAAACTACCCCAAAGTCCTATGGCTTGGTTGTTTAATTCTAAGAAAGGAAATTTGTTTAGCTGATGTAGATGTGTTTTACTCTTGAAGATAAGGTAATTCATCAATGATTTAAATTTTTAATGGATCTACTTCTATGCCTTTCTTAGAAATCTTATGTAGCAAAACAAATCCTCCTAAAACCATAAATTGACAGTTTTCCTAATTCAAAACAACTTTTGTTTCTTCACAGTGTCTTAGAACCTTTGTTAAATGATCTAAACATGAATTGAAAGAAGTTCCAAAAACTGAGAAATCATCCATAAAAACTTAAATTCCTTTCTCAATTAAATCATAAAAATTTGACATCGTACATATTTGAAATATTGCAGGTGCATTAAATAATCCAAATTGCATTCTCCTACAATCAACTGATCCATAAGGATTTGTAAATGTTGTTTTCTCTTAATCTTTAGGAGTGATACGTATTTAATGGAATCGAGATATCCATCTAAAAAGCAAAAATAATTGTGCCCAGTTAGTCAATCCAACGTTTAATCTAGAAAAAGTTGAGAAAATTGATCTTTCCTGGTGGTGACATTTAATTTTCTATAATCAATATAGATTTGTCATCCATTGACTTATCTTGTAGGAATTAATTCATTCTTTTCATTTACAATAACAGTCAACCCTCCTTTCTTAGGAAAACAATAAATAGTACTAACCCATGAACTATCTGAAATTGGATAAATAATATATAGATTTGTCATCCATTGACTTATCTTGTAGGAATTAATTCATTCTTTTCATTTACAATAACAGTCAACCCTCCTTTCTTAGGAAAACAATAAATAGTACTAACCCATGAACTATCTGAAATTGGATAAATAATTTCAGTATCCAACCACTTTAAAATTTTTTTCTTAACAACCTCTTTTATTATAATATTTAATCTTCTTTGAGGATCACTTCTAGGCTTATAATTATTTTCCATTATAATTATCTGCATGCAAGTTGAAGGATTAAATCATTTAATATCAGCTAATGTCCATCCAAATGCTTTCATATGATTTTTTAAAGTCTCTAATAATTTTTCTTCTTGTTCATCAGTTAAATCTGAGGATATAATAACAGGAGATATAATGAAAGGTAATGTAGATGAGTTCCCCAAAAATGCACACTTTAAATGAGTAAGTAGAGCCTTCATTTCAAGTTCAGGAGGTTTTTCCATAGAAGGTATCAAGATTTACTATTTTCTTTTTTATCTAAAATTTCAAAATCTTCCTAAACATTATTTAACTCCTCAATGTTTTTATCTTTTGATTCTTTTTCAAGATCTTTTTCAGTTTCTAATTCTTTTGTACCAAAGTTCATCTTTTTGATCTGATATGGCTTCACATATTTCTTCAAAAATGACTAACAATCATATAGTCAATTATATCCTTTCTGTAACATTGACCATCTTTTCCTTTATCAGGATATTTCATTGATTTAAGCACATTAAAAGTTACTTCCTGATCATTAATTCTCATGGTTAATTCTCCTTTTTTAAAATCTATCATTGCACGTCCAGTAGCTAAGAAAGGTCTCCCTAAAATAATAGGAATTTCATTGTCTTCTTCCATATCCAACACAATTAAATCAATATGGAAGATTAATTTATCCACTTTAACCAACACAACTTCTATAACCCCTTCAGGAAAAGTGATAGATCGATCAGCTAACTTTAGGGTTATAGTAGTGGTAGAAACATCTCCTAAACCTACGCTTCTTAATATAAATAATGGCATAAGATTAATGCATCCTCGCAAATCACATAAATGTTTTCCACGAAAATTTTCTCTAATTGCACAAGATATGGTGAAAATGCCACCATCTTTAAGTTTTTGATAAAGTTTTTTCTAAATTATTGCATTGCACTCTTCACTATATAAAAAAGTCTCATAACCTTCAAACTTCTATTTTTATACAAAATTTTTTTCATAAACTTTGCATAACTTGGCATTTGTTCCAGAGCTTCTACAAAATGTATAGTAATTGAAAGTTTTTTAAATATCTCAAAAAATCTTGGAAATTTTTGGTCAAGTTTCTACTATCTAAGTCTTTGAGAAAAAGGAGGTGCTGGTCTCTCTTCATTTTTCTTAGTTCGAGAAACAATTTTTTCCAATTCATTAGGAATACTTTCTTCAGGTTTTTCAGTTTCATTATCTTCTCCTTCAACTTCAATTTCTTTCTGAACACCAACACTTAATTCCTTCCCACTTCTTAGTTGGACACTTTAACTTGCTCTTTCTCTTTACTTTTATCTTTAGAATTGATCTCAAAAATACTAGGAAGTGTTCCCTGAGGCCTATTGCTAAGTGCTTTAGCAATTTGTCCCATAACAGCACTCTGACTATGTAATTTATTCTCCATTTGTAACACCACTTCTTCTAAAGACAACTTCTTCTCCTTATCTTATCAATTACTAATAAATTTAGGAGGATAAATAGGTCTAAACCTATAATTTCCCTTATTGTTCTAATTCCCCAATGGGTTTACTTAATTGTTCCCCCATTGTTGACTTTTACCACTAGAATTGTTATTTCACTTAAAGTTTGGATGGTTTTTCCAACCTGGGTTAATTAGGAAATGGGTTATTGAGTCTTTTAATAGCATTTATAGTTTCTAATAAAGTTTGAGAATCAAGCACTTGTGATACTAAATTTTCTTCAATCAATTGAGGTGTTTGAGAAAAACTCATTCCAATTTGGTCTATTTTCCTAGATAATGCAACAATTTATAAGGCAACCATTGAAATAGAATCATTATCATGAATATTGACTATTTTCTTAGAATTTACCCTTTCAGAAGGCCATAAAAAAATTTTTGTAGTCATTTCTTCATTTAAATAATGTGCTTCATCAAATGATTTAAACATTAATGAACCACCACCACCAACATCTATGATAGATCTAAGGGATCCAACTAACCCTTTATAAAAAGTTTGAACAACTAACAAATCTGGTAAAGCATGATATGGATACTTTTTAAGGAGTTTCTTAAATCTTTCCCAAGCTTCATAAATTGATGTCTGTTCATACTGAGTAAAAGAAGTAATGTCATTTTTGAGCTTAACAGTTTTTGAAGGTGGAATTTACTTAATCGAGAATTTTTGTGTCAAATCTCCCTAAGTTTAAATAGATCCAAATGCTAATGAAGTTAACGACATCTTAGCTTTATCCCTTAATGGAAAAGGAAAAAATTTTAAGTCTGACGACATCATTTGATACACCATCATAATTAAATGTAGCAGACAGTTCTAAAAAACGTGCAAGATGCAAATTTGGATCCTCATGTGGTGTTAACCCAAACTGATTATTTTGTACCTTCTGTATTATTGCAGGTTTGAGATCAAATGAGTTAGCCACTACGGTAAGAGTTCGAATACTTAAGTAAATTTTTTTTCTCGTAGGTTTTACATAATCCCTTAAAGGTTTTTGTAAATTATGATTTTCATTTTCAACATTTTGAGTTTCAATACTATTTTGTGAAGTGTTCTCCTAATCTTGAAAATTATGAAGTCTTCCTTATTTTAAAATTTTACTTATAGTACATTCTAATTCAGAATTGTAGGGCAATAAACCATCAAATTCTGAAATTCTCATATAAATGAGAAAATTCAAAAAATAAAATAACACAAAAAAATAAAAAAAAGATTTTTCTTTATTTTAATTTTTTGGAATTTTTTATTTTTTTCTGGTTTTGTATTTTCTAGAGTTTATAATTTTCAGATTTTTTATTTTTTTTATTTAATTTTTTTTTGGAATTTAACTTTTAATAAAATAAAATCTACAATTCAAACAAAATTGCAAATCAAAAAGTTTACTTTCCAATTTAAAAAAAATTAATTTACCTTTCCCAAAAAATGATGACAAAAACATGACCCGACCCGCAATTACGTGTATTTTTAATTTCCAAAATATTGCCAAAAACTAGACCAAAATTATATTCATCGGCTAGTGTGAATAAGTGAAATGATATGGAAAATAAATAATAAAACTTCACACTAGAAGTACTATGCAAGTATATTTATGGTTCCACGTAATATAAAATTTTCTTTAAAAACCCCAGTATCGAACTTACGAGGATAGTTTGACTCTTTTAAATTGGCTTGTAAAAACTCAGAAGCAAGTTCTATTTAAATTGCAGATTAAATAAAAATGTAATAATAGCAATGGTTAAGTCTAACTTAATGCAAATATAAACTACTATAATTAGCAACATAATAAAAGTAATTCTAACAAATTTGAATAATATGTAAAGATCTTTCCCCCTGCAATGAAATATTAATCTATGTAAAATTTGAATGACTAAAAATATGTTGCTAGCAAAGAAAATTGGTTAATTTAGAGTTTTTTACTAGCTTGTGTAGTAGTGCTGAGTAGATTCTTGTCTCTCACCTCCAGATTACCATTATGCCCTCTCTATAGGCCTACTTGGGACCCTTATGATCCAAACTCTAAACCAAATTAGAACAAGAATTTAGTCTGTCACCCTAGAAACATCAATTTTATGCTCATCAAAACTTATCTTCCTATCTATCTGCACTCCCCCTTAAGTTATTGCATCGGCTCTGCCCAGAATGATGTGTGACTATCACTAGTTGGGTGAAATCATATCCCTCCTGGCTCTTTATGTTTCTCAACAGATTTTAACCTCACAAGTGGCCAAATTATAAAGTTAATGAAGAATTGGTGAAAATTTCACCACAATTTTTAAAAGCAAAAAGAAATCCTTAAACCATTCTCATCCCACAAGATTAATTCCCATGAGCAAGGATAAAGAAAGGGAACTACTCAAAATTTATGGAAAATAAAATAAAAACACAAAACTGTTATTGAAATCCAAGTTTTAGAAACAAAAACATAAACACAAATATGAAGTACCTTATGTCTTCTCCCCAACAGAAATTTTAGAGTCTCCTTGAAGAATTCTCTAAACTCTTACTCTTACAACAAAATACACACTAAAACATATACTTAAACACAAAAGTGTGACTTCCTAAAGCCTTCACATGCTGCCAAAAAGTCCTCTTTTTTTACTTTTTTTTTCCATATTTTTAGATCTCTGAAAATAACCAAGGGTTTCCTTAAACACCCCTACAAACTTCGGTCAAATTCAATGGATCTTCTAGAAGGGAAGTTACTGGCGCTATAGTGCCACTCTTGGTGCTAAAGCACCCACTGCACCCGTCTATGGTGTGATAGTACTAGTGGGGCGCTATGGCACCATACAAATTGCACCATGTTTGCTCATTTTTCTTTCATTTCCTTAAAATGTCCATTTCATGTACCTAAAATCAAAAACATACAGAATACCTTCCTTTGAAGTGCAATATCACTAAAAATATGCATAAAATGATAAAATATGCACTAAAAAGCTAATTTTAAGGTGGATTAGGTGACGAACTAAAATCCTCAATTTTGTCTAGGTGTATGGAAACGAAAGCGAGATGTTTGCCTGTAGGCGAGGGGAATGTGGGAACTCTAAGGTGAGAGCTTAGTATCTTCCCAGCCTAACCGTGAATTTAGGGACTAAACTCTGGATTAGTAAATGTTCTTTGTTACTCACAAGGTGGATAAAGAACATAATTGCTCATATTTGTCACAAAACTACATTTTAAACTTTAAATATTTGATTCTTTCACTAATTATAATCTAATATAAAGGGGAAAGTGAGTTTAGTTATATAAGAAAACTCTGATATTTAACTAGTCTCCTTAAATTAGGTTTTTAGTTAATTTAGTTAACATAAATTTTGTAGTAAATTAGTAAATTTAGGAAAACCAAACTTTTTGAAAATTCCAAACTAAAAAGATATAGTAGTAGACTAGAATTAGCCTAAGAGAATTCTTACGTTGCTTCTCTGTGGTATCGATACTAGGGTCTTTAAAGAAACCCCTATATTACCTGAAACGATACGTATACTTGCGTAGTACCCTTAGTGTGTAAACCATTTTCTAAATTTCATAAATTTTTTATTCTTCACACTAGCCGCTAAATATAAATTGGGTCAAAATTTTTGTCATCTTTTGATAGCTAAATTACTACGTAATTTCACATCCGTGTTTGATGGGATGTAAGCCCTGTACTTTCCTACCTTTAAGTTTTTAAATCTTAAATCTTTCTATTTTAGGTGAGATGTAAGTCTTTATTCTTGCTTATCAAGCATAGACATTTATAAATCTTAAAACTTCAAACTAAGATGGGATGTAAGTCCAAGTGCTTTCCAGTTAAGCAAAAACATTTTTAAACTAAATATATTATCATTTTAATTGAGATATATCTCATTATTCTTTCCAACCAAGTATAGATGTTTTCAAATGTTAAATCTTTCTGTCTTTGGTTGGATGTAATTTCTTATACTTTCTTTCCAATCTTTGACATTATGAAATCCTAAATGTTTTCATCTTAGGGAGGATGTAAGTACTTATGTTTTTTTGTCAAGCATGGATGTTTTCGAAACTTAAATCTTTTCATCTCAGGTGGGATTTATGTTCTTTCTCTTTCCTACTTAGCATAGACGCTTTCAAATCTTAAATCATTCCATCATAGGTGAAATTAAGTTCTTATGCTTTCCTTCCATGCATATATATTTTTAAATCTTAAATCTTTTCATCTTAAGTGGAATGTAAGTTCTTATGCTTTCATTCAAGCATAAACATTCAAAATTTTAAATCTTTATATTTTTAGTTGGTTGTCAGTCGTAGCACTTTCCTCCTAAGATAAGTATCCTCTTATATTCCCTCTAACTATTTTTAGGTTGAATGATATGCTCCAATTCTGTCCTTTAGAATCTAATCGCCCCATTCTCCTTTTAGGTTGGATGTGAAACCAAGTTTTTTTCTGTCCTAATGTGTTCTGGTTTTTATGAAAATCCTCAGTGGATTCCAAGGCTATAATCTCATAAAAACCAAATGTAAATCTTCTCCTTTATTATTTTGGTCAATCCTAATATGTACACTGTAATTTGAATAATTACACTCACATACTAGTGGTCTATTTAATGACCTCCTTTCACGATCATATGTAGCATTCCAAGGCATATGTTGCTTCTGGAAGGGTCCCAGTGGCTTTGAACCAATAATAGTATCACTATGCCCCCTTCTTGGTCTGGCATGGTCACGCCAGGCCTAAGTTGTGACCATTCTCCCTAATTCTGTGTCTTTGATCCATGGTCTTTGTCCGTGGATCCCCATCATAACCATCAACTTTATTGAATGACCGAAAATATCTAGCAACCATGGAGATATGTTGAAACCCTCGAAGTTATATGCACCATCGATTTTTTTCTGATCGATATCTCGTGATGGCTTCTGCCACCGATAAAAGGTTGTTGTTCATCCCTATCTTTACTCGAGCTCGGCTCTGTTCTTGAAGTAATCTAGTGGCAAAGAGAAAAGACTAGAAAGTGCCTTAAAATAGTGTTGTTCCCCGGTCTTCGGCCAGCCGCAATTTTGTAAATCTTTTCACTTTTCTTTTTTATTAACTTAAGTGTTTTAATTTAAGCATTTGAGTTTAAAAAAATCTAGTTTGTCTCAATTCAATAGCCTTAAGTTGGACTTGAGTTTGGGTTCGACTCAGGTCAACTCGTATCGACCTAATCATAATCCATAAAATGGTCTAGCCTAAGCCCTAAAACCTAACCTAAACCTGACCCAACCCAAACCTAACCTAACCGAGACCTGACACAACTCAGGTCTAGCCCAACCTAACCTAAACTCAAAAATGTAAACTAGGTCTGACCCATCCCAAACTTAACCCAATTTAGACCCAACCGAGCTTAGGTCTAGCCCAACCTAATACAAACTCTAAAACATAAATCAAGTCTAACACAACCCAGATTAGACCAAATCTAGACCCGACCAAAATTGAGTCTAAAGAGTTTATGTGATTTTTCCTTTTCTTAGTTGAGTTTAGTATAGGACACCTTGGAGTAATTATACTTTGCCCACTGTTAAAGAATTTATTAATTTTAACAAAAAGTTTTGGAAGTTTGAAATTTTCATTCAAATTTAGAGGTCTTCAAACTAGTTTTAATTGGAAGATTTTTTGTTTGTCTAAAGATCTTCTTGATAAGAGTTCAAGACTCATTTAGCATCACATTCGTTCTGTCAATAAAGATGTTTACTTCTAAAAAAAGGAAAAATTAATTCATTTGTAAACATTTTAAGTGGTTTTGATACATTACTATATTTGATTGAAACCAATTTATAAACATAACAAATGACAAATATCAACTGACACAACATATGAACAGTCATTAAACATTTAAAACTACAGTGCCTTGATACTCTGTAATAGAATATCTTGAGCATGGTTGAAAGGTAGCATCAAAGCCTTCATCCTTCTGAAGGTATTGAGACCCATTTTTCATAAACTAAAGTTACATGGTGCTTGTCCCAATTGACATTCTTTCCAATGAATACAAATGTAGAGTGAGTCTCATTAAACTCATCGAGGCAAATTACTTTAGGTTCTTTGCCAAAGATGATGTTACATGGACTCACGAAAGAAACCATGCATAAAGGACACTTAAAATCATGGAAATCCACAAGTGGAGGGATGCAATCATCAATGTCACAAATATAGACAGTACGACTATGTGGTATGCTTGAAGGTGGTATGACATGCCTCTATCCTAGATACTATAAATCTTCTGAACAATCTTCTGATGCAATATATCTGAAAAGACTCCAATGAAGAGTACCAATCCATCTAGGTTATTGACAAACTTGGTTTGGATCTGTTTGTAGCATTCAAAAATCAAGGGTCTTACCTTCTTATATTGAGTGAGAGGATCGTTAGCTGAAGGTGGTTCAAACCTCTCAGGAATGGAAGAAGGTGCAATTTATGTAAAACTGTTATCACGAACCATCTGTGACAATTACATTGGCACATACCCCTCAACAACGGGCTTTTGTTTAACTTATGTTTCTTTCACAATTCCAGGGTGTTTTCTTTATATTACTTAAAATTTATTCTTTTGCTGATTCCTTATGAGTGTAAATTTCATCACTATGGATTTAACAGTCGGTTGAGGCACTTTCTCTAGTAACTTCTCTAAGGAATCTTGTTCAGGTTCCATTGTAGACTCTTCAAGATTATTGCAGGTTATGTCCACATCTCCAGTGACTAAATTTTTTTGTCAAATGAGCTTGATCAATTTCTATAGATGCACTTCCTTTCACAGAGATGTGAGCTTCCCTGATTGCATTTCCCGCAATCAAATAAATGTAGAGTTAGTTATTATCTAAAAGTTTACAAAACAAGATTAAAAAAATTTGAAAGAATCTTCAAATGGAAACCAGATTTTAAGGAATTAGTTTCAATTATATTTCCATCTTATTTATAAATATTTTAAAAAAACATTCTACAATAATTTTGACTCTCATATATTTTTACATACATCCTTTGTTACACAAAATATTTCTTTAAATACCACCTATTAATGAAGGTATAAGGTGTTCTTCCTTGTAGTCTATCAATTGCTAAGAATCTCTGTATAAAACTTTCTCTATTGCATAAGGGCCATCCCATGTTGGTTCAAATTTTCCACTGATTTTTTGATTAGTTAGATTGGTCTCTTAAGGACTATTATCAATTCCATTACATAAAACGCTAAAGGTCTAACCAAATTATCGTAGACTTGAATCATTCAGGGTTGATTAAAGTCAAGGTTTTGTTTTGTTATCAAGTCACTCCATCTAGCTGCTTAAGTTCTTCTTATCGTAACAGGATGTTTTATTCTTGAGTGTTTTTTTCTTGAGGGTTTGATCAACATGTCACAATCTTAAGAAAGGGAAGCTGTACTTCTAGTGAAAGGATGGCCTTGTTGACCTCACTTTTGTTAAAGTCTAAGCTTTCTTCCTTAGGATCCTAGGATCTAGTCATAGGAATTTCCTGTTGACTATCATATAAAATTAGTGACGGAACCCTACTCCATTAGAGTATCTAAACACCTCTTTACTCTTCTTGGAGTTTCACATGTTTAGTTTTGACCTCTCCCACTTAGAAGGTTGAAACCAACATGGGGATGCTCAATTAGAGCCCCTATAGGACGGTGAGGTTTTAGGTTACCCCTGGATGGCTTGGTGTTGTTCAGGCTCACACAAAAACACTTAAAACAATCATACATATTCCCAAAACCTTAAAATAAATGACATTTGACATTTCCCCACTCTTTTGGAAACTCATGTGAGTGGTCCCCAAGCTCTTAGCCTTCAGTTAGGGTGGGTAGGACCAACACATGGGTGATCTAAAATGACCTTTCCCTTCATCTCATGAATCCAGGAGGGTAACATCATGATTTTCATATCTAATGACCTTCAATTTCACCTAGACATCCAACTTTGGCCTCCTACCCACAAATTTTCATAAAATTATCAAAATTCCCCTACAACCCTAAATTTTTCAAAATTGTCCAAATTCCCAAATTCTCTCCAAAAACCATATCAAACAACTTTAAATCATTGAAATTGTCCAAAACACCCCATTTTCCTCAAAATTCCCAAAATACCCCTAGCTTTCTCAGAATTATGAAACTGTCAGCTATATCCAAAAATCTACAAAATTTCCAAATTCACTCCAAACCTAACCCAAATCAATCTTAACCACCAAACAACTTTAATTCTTCTCAAAATCTATGACATCCTCTACTTTTCTTCCTTTGGGATTAAAAAATAACTGTTCCTATTTTGAGTAATTCCTCATTTAAAATTTCCTATGTGTAGATATGGCCTTCAGAGAAGAGCCCCATAAATAGGTTATTTTAAGTCATTTAGATTATGATAGGTATCAATTCAAAATTTTTGGCGATAAAAAGATAGTGAATTTTCATGTGAATGTTGTTAACAAATTGATTGACATATTCTATAAGTTTTTTCATGATGGGTGTGTAAGGTTCAATGATCTCAACATGTCTTTTACGAAATAATTGTGATCTCTTAAGACATCTAAAAGTGCAATCAATCTCAGGGTCAAAATGGGCAAGGTCTGCTTCAACAAATTTGTACATAAATGTAAAATTTTAAATTAAGTAACACATAAAGATACTAACCCACATAAGTTGGCTAAGAACCTCATATGAAAATGCAACACTCAATATGCAAAAAAAAAGTTAAAGTAACAGAACTAATCATCCTTAACCAAAAATGCATTGCATCCCACAATGGAATCATGGCCTTTTGAGTCATGGGGAACTGATATAATAGGGCCTATTGACCCTCCAACCTCTAACAGACACAAATTTATTCTTCTAAACATCAACTACTTTTCTAAATGGGTTGAAACCATCCCTTTAAGAAATGTGAAGGTGAATAATGTGCTGCACTGCACGTCCTTGAAAAAAAAATCATTTATTGATTTTGTGCCATTTTTTGTTATGAATTGGCCAATAAGAACAACAAAATTATTTTATCTGCTCATCACCATTAAATTTATTAGAAGCATTCAATAATCTATTACCCAATAGTAAAGACTTAGCTGAAGCTTTTAACAAAACTTTGATTACTCTCATAAACAAGTTTTTGTGTGCCAATAAGAAAGAATGGCATGAAAAACTCTCAGAAGCTTTAGTGGCTTATTGTATGGTATACCATAGTTTGACTAGTTTTACACCTTAAGCATTTACCTTTGGGTTCAAAACAAATCATTCTTTGAATTTTGAATTGCATTTGATCAAGTAGATATAGGCAACAACATTAATATTGATGAAAATATCTAGCTTAGGTTGGATGAACATGATAAACTTGAGGGGATCAAATTTCAAGCCCAACAGAACCTCAAATTATATGATGCCTGAATTTTCAAAGCTCATGAAAAATTTGTCAAGCCAATGACCACTGTAGTTGCAGAAATAGCATTGGTTTTACGCAGACCCATTATGACTCACCATTGTGGCCATAAAAAGTTTGAGCCAACCTGGGAAGGAACTTTTGTGATTGAAACAGGCTATGAAGGAGGAGTGAACATGTTGGTTTTCACTGATGGATTTCAATTGGATTCCCTATCAATAGGAGATACTTGAAAAGATCTTTTTCTTAAGTATATTTTGTTCTTTATGTACTTGATATATTAAGAATTTTTTTTCAAAGCAATGATGTAGTTTGTAACACAATTTTTGATCAATATGTGCAATGCATATCTCACTATTATGTGAACTATTTGTAAGGGTTTCTAAAATTTTCTAAGGAAATCATTCAACAAAATTTTTTATAAACAATGCGTATGTAAGAGAAGCCATGCAATTTTTTTAACATTTATTTTCAGCTACGCACTTTTTTGTGGAGTCCAAACCAATAATATCCACTCATCATAAACGAATGTTAAAAACATCTTTAAGAGATATACATTTGAGTTTACTCTAAAGCTAAAAAACCCATGGTTATGCTATCTTGCTTGCCTAAACCCTTGCTTTTCTTTGTTGATTTTGAATCACCTTATGAAAAGTCATGTCATATCGGTTAGACCACTAGGATTGTCTCGCCAATCATATGCTCTAAAAGTAACTCCTCAATATCAGATTTTAACCATGATATCTTCAGAGTGAGAATTGTTTTTCTAATTCATATGAAGGTTTCTTTTTAATGGTTTGCTCACCTTGCTTAACTAACTACTTTGATAATTTGACTGACTTGGCTGATCTACAGCACATTGTCACAAGACAAGTTATATTAAATTAGTTCACCTAGTTTAACTTTTCTTGTAGTGATGTTTTCATACCCGACTATGTCGTGATGTAATATTTTGTAAGAATTACCTTTATTAGTTTGTAAATTTTTGTTGATGCATCTTATGCGACTTGACCACCTCATTTATCTAGCTGCCAATTTAATCAGGCCATTTTGATTACTCTAGGCCACCTCATTTTTGTAGCACACTACTTATCCAAAACACCTCAGGCCTATGGTTACTTGATTAATTATCTGATGCTTTACTCGATGAAGAACATGTCAACTATAAATGTGGTTCTTTGTAAGAGAGCTTCGTGGATGATTGAGATTACATATGCGTAATCTCACTGTCACAAATTTCTAGGAAACCTTGATTACCAAGATAGTTGTTAATCAATGTGGGACACCCTAATTTCATTACAATAGCCATTTGATAATGCATACCTTTTGATGGGACTACCTCGATTAGCTAAGTTAATAGATTTCATAAGGAGGATCTTATGTTTCTATACCAGATTGTTTATCTAGCACACTATTTAATGAGGAAACTTGGCATAACAAAACAAACCATCAAGTAATTTTGTTGTACAATGCAAGTGTACATGTTTGGTAGTATACGATCTAAGAGTCTGCGTATTAATTCCATGATGAAGTTATAATGAATTACTTCTACAAAAGAGCTTTAGTTTTCTAATGTAGTTAACCTAGTTAGCATTAGTAGAAAGATGGTTTAAGTCCTAAGATTCTACTAAAAATAGATTGAATGGCAGGAAACAAAAAAATAGAAAAAGCAGAAAGATATTGTGAGTGCCTTCAACATTGATGATGCTCCTACCTTTGTGAATTGGATCTCGTGGTGATCATGATTTTTCTAATTTTTTTCCTATGTGATTTTTGTCAATTTGGATATTGTACTCTTCAGTTCTATGATCAGGTCCAAAGAAGCCTGTAATCCATAAATTTAAGGCTTAATCAATCTTCATGGCAATTTGAGTAACTATTATGATGCCATGAAATGAATGCAGACTTACATTAGAATATGAATATCCTATCAAAATTCTATGGTTAGTCATTCATTTCCGCTGTGTAACAATTAGAGTTCATAGCTTTGTAGATTAATTTAAAATCTTAGTTGGTCAGACCAGTAGTAAATTAAGTTCATAGGTTAACCAACAATATTGGCCATGAAAGCATGTGAAAAAGCTAACAAAAAAGCATTACAAAAACACTATTATTAGATCCACTGGCCCTACATCACCGAGATATGATGAGTAAATTTAGTGTTGCATCAGTGAGAACACTATAGCAAGAAAAACCATGGAAAATTTCATTCAAAGAAACTTAAATTTGTGAAACATTAAAAAACCTATGTTTTCTACACTTGTAGCAATCCCTCCTCTCATACAAGTCTCTCATAATTCACAAGACAAATGAAACCCTACACTATTTCCACTGAAGGTGGATGAAGACCTTGAGGAAAGCTCTCAAATTCTCTTTAAATATTACCTCCAATGGCCTCCAATGACTCCCTGATGTAGAACCTTTTTTTTCTAAGATTCCAGGAGACCAAGAGCCCCTTCCTCATGCCAAACTAAAATTTTATGTTTAGATTTTGCATTTAGGATCTGAAAATCAGCATCCAAACTATTTGAATCTATCAATAGGTCCAAGATAGGCATAAAATCAGTCAAAATATGAGTTTTAGGCATACGACAGTGTGGTCATGCTGAGCTACAGTGTGGTCACACTTGAAAATAGTGTGCCCACGCTTAGATCCGGCATGGTCATGCCCAAGTTAGGTGTGACCACACCAAACAACACTATTTCACATGCTTTGGCTCCATTTTACTTGTTTTTCACCTATAACCTATAAAATAGAATAGAGAAACATCCAATACGCAAAAAATTATGATACATGAGATGAAATGGAAAGTAAAAGAATGATAACATGAAAGTAAAATTACTGGTTGACAACTTTTTCTTTTTTTTAAATAAGGTGATGAGTGTGTTTATTATATAGAAAAACTCAACACTTACTATTTTAATGCCACATATTTTAGATTAAATTTTTAGTTAAATCTTAAGATGACATTCTTATAAACGATTAAAATGAACTGATAAAAGATTGAAACATTCTTTTTTTGCTACATAACACAAAATTACAAATTTTTAATAACCCATGGATTTGTTATTAAGCTCTATATCTTATTATCAACTCATTAAAGTTAATCTTTTTAATTGATATTTAACTATTTTTACTAAACTATGATAAAAAGTATAAATTTTAATTAGTCTTTCAAACAAAATTTGCAAATTTTAATTATAATTCTCTACTGAGTTATGTGAGCTACCTTTTAGGTTCATAAGAAGCTACCCTTTTCTTCCACCCCAAACATGTTTATTCCCAACACATACATAACAGAATTATCAGTAAATGAAAAATTAGGTAAGTGTAAGAAATAGTAATTGTTAGTGTAGTCACATGGATCTCAAAAAGTACAAATCAAAACTTATTAGGCAACAATCTCAAAAGTTGGAAAGAAAACAGAGTGTAGTAAGAATCTCAAACTAAGGGTTACCACATCAAACAAAAACAAAAGATAAAACTACTCATTTTAAAAGAACTTAAAAGCAATTTCAAAGCAAATTACAAGACAAATTTATAAACTAATGCAGAAAGTAAAATCATGTTCAAGACATTAGATAACACTTGAGTGCCTCCCAAAATAATGTTTGGTTTGACTTCCAGAACCTGATAAAAAGGCTTTCTTTAAAACCTAAATTCTAATTTAGTAACCCCTTATCATAAGAAAAATATTTATTGGTCCTTCAATTGTCACTATGTTATCAAAACTTAACTTTCCTTGCAACTTATTCCTTTGAACTCAATAACAGTCTTCTGTAGGGTATGTAGGGGGTTTATTCAAATAATCATTGCTAAAAGTATTTTCCAAATTCATTTTTATCCCAATTAGTTTATCTATTTGTAGGTCCATTTATCCTTACAAGATATAAGAAACGGGTGCCTAAAAGATGACTCATGGTCTCATAAATTTTTGGTTGGGTTCTCCTTATGTTTTTTATGTTTTGAATCTTTGTATTCGTGGTCAATCTCATGCCTAAAGCAATCTTCCAACTCTTCCCCTTGGGGCACTTCTATGTGTGAATCCATAAGTTTATGTCCTTCACAATGCAAGGGGGTTCCATAAAAGGAAGAGTTGATTCTTCCTTAGTAATCCACCAACAAAAATCATCCAGCTTAACATAATCTTCACGTATCAACAGTTCAAATTGAAAGTTTTGGCTCTTCAATACCTCTGTCATCACTTGAGATTCATTTCTTAATTGATTAGCCAACTGACCAACTTGATTCTTTAATTTTTTGAAGGCATCAACTTGGCTTTAAAATTCCTTCCCCAGTTCTTCCAATAATTCCTTCAAGTACAATTTTTTTTCAAGGTAGCAGCAATCTTGGTTATTTTAACTTTCTACAAGATTGACTTGGGTGCTCACCAATTATTTATTTTATACTCTAGGATTATTATTTCTATTTGATGATTGCATAGGTCAACCAACTTTAGGTGCATGTGTCGATTCATTCCTTAAAGTTACTATCAATTCTTATAACGACAGGTTATTCTCCCAATTGGGGGTTTGAGGTGATATTCCCATGATTGAGTTTGATAATTGTTGTCCCTACCTTAGTTATTTTAATTTTATATAAGATTAGTTTTAAGTTCTCGTCCAATATTGGTTTTCAACACTAATTTCATTAATGATCCAATTAGAGTTTAGGTAATTGGTCCAATTGGGGTTGTAGGCATTAGAAGAGGGGTGACCAAACCAAGTTCTCATATCAGGGGGTCAAGATTGTGAAGGCTTGCCATCATTGTCTTTATACTCCTCAAAAGTTATAAATTATTTTTTCTGAGAATTTATCTTATCTTATCAAAGTGGTGGAACATATATATATATATATATATATTCTTGAGTAAGGAGCCAAGCTCCAATTCATTAATGAAAGCAAAGCCAAAATACAAAGGGAATGAAAAAGGTGATAGGAGACGGCCTATAGAAAGGAGGCACCTATAAAAAATAACAACAGGATTTATCTAATATAAGGGAGGGGCAACAGATCGCTGGATAGAAGAAAGTCCAGTGGGGGAGGAATTCTTCAACTCACTAAGGGTTCTTCAGTAGAGAGGCCCCTTCTAGCCAGCCAATCGGAGGGTCTATTTCCTTCTCTGTGGATGTGGGAGAACTTGATAGAGCAAATCTTAAACAATTGATGAATACCAGAGATCCAGCTGATTAAATTCCGTGGGGTATCACAAGAACCATGGATAATGTTAATAAGTTGCAAGGACTCAGATTCTACCCATAGCTGGTCAAAATGGCAAGATCTGGCTAAAGTGATGGCCCAAAATACAGCTTGACATTCTTCTTCAAGAGAGTCTAAAGCTTTAACAGGAGATTGAAAAAACAAGATGCATCTCCCCTCATGATTCTTGAATACACCACCAATACCAGAAGACTTAGATTTATAGCTACCATCTGTGTTGACTTTGGTCCATCCAAGCTTTGGGAGAGTCCAGCAAATTTCCAATATTTTGGTAATGTGTGGCTTGAGAGAAGGGCCCATCTCCAACACAGCTTCAAACTTTTTAAATTTAATCAATTTTTGTATAAAAGCAGTATAATTGAAACCTACCCTCATAGGCTCTAGATGGGAGTTGTCATGCTGTACCTGGTTTCTAGCCTTCCAAATAAACCAAGCCACAATGTTGGGGATATCCTGAAGATTGAAACCCCTCCAATCAAACCAGGAATTATAAAAAACCTTCCATGTTAGATTCATTGTTGGGGTGTTGAGTTTACTATTCACAAAGGACCAAACTTTCTGTACCCAAGGGCAGGCAAAGAAAAGGTGGGTAATAGTTTCCTCTTGGGACTGGCAGAAAGTGCATCTGGAAGGACCCCTCAGACCCTTCAATTTCAATATATCATCTATATATATATATATTTCAATTGTCAGTTTTCTCAAGGGTCTGGAAGTCTGTATTAACTCAGCTAAAGATAAATACAGTGAACCTAGAATGGAATAGCTTATTCACCTGTTGGAGGGGATGGAAAGACAGCAAGATGGGATCTATTCCTTTGATTGCTACCTGGTTTATATGGGCAACAAGAAATCAAATCAAATATGAGGATCAGCTGGAAAGCACAAGAAATGTGGCATCTAACGGCCTAGCTTTCATCAGGAAACTTATTCAGCTGAAGAATTTTTTAACATCATGAATTTGACAAGCACTGTCAGCCCTCTCAGCTATATAGTGAAAAAGGTTTTTTTTAAGAAGCCCATCTACCACTTTCTCAAAGTAAACATAGATGGAAGTTTCTATCCACTAAAAGCTGGTATTGGAGGAATTTTCAGAGACTACAATGGTATCTATTTGTTGCACTACCAATCCCCCATCATTGCAGAGGATGCTATGTAGGCTAAAACTGTGGCACTATACTGGGTCTTGAAGCTTGCAAGAATGAACCATTGGACTTCTTTATAGGTGGAGACAAACTCTTCTCAGCTTTTGAATTACATGACTGGTAGGAACAATCCCCCCTAGCATAATCTCTAGTGGATCAATCAGATGAGGCACATAATGAAGGATATGTTGTTGGACTTCAATTTTATATACAAGGAAGACAACAACCCAGCCAACTACCTTGCTAAATGTGGAGCTGAGTCCGAAAGGGTTATTGTATCTACATCCCCTAAATCTTCACTTCCTTTTTTTTTGCTTCAGGGGGACCTTTTTGATGGCCCTCATCTTAGGCTTGTAACCTTTTTTTGATTTCAAAAGAGAATTTTCTTGGCGAAATATATATATATATATATATATATATATATATATATCCTTTTTGCTCTTTTTTGTCTCTTTTTGTGTGGAGTTGTACTGCTTCCTTTTTGCTCTTTTTGTTCTCTTTTTGTGTGGAGTTGTACTGTGGAAGGAGGAACCCCTAGATTTTCATGTATTTTAATTTTTTTAGCTCCCGCAATAAAACATAATATCAATACCGGTGGAACAGTAGAAAAAAAAGGATGGAAAATAAGAAATGGAAAACTAGGAAAACAAGTGTCAAACCGAAATTGTAAATTTTTCAACTAAAGTTCTCTTAAAATCATAAATAATTATTAATGCCTTTCCACGACAATGGTTCTAAGAACATGACGTGCCAAAACATACACTAAAGTAAGTTGGCATACAATGGATGTACACTTGTCAAATAGTATGTGATGTAAGAGTCCACTTATCCATCCAACATGAAAAGTCTTATGAACTATTTTTAAACAAAAACCTCTATTTATTAAATTAGTTAACCATGGTTGGTATGACTGCAAAGATGGTTTAAGTCCTAAAATTATAGCTGGAAAAAGTAAATGGGAGGAAAAAAAAATTGAAAGATTGGAAAGATTTTGGGAGCTCCTTCAAGATTGATGAGGCCCATGACACTGTGATTTGGGGTTTGTGGTGATCGTGACCTTGCCAATATTTCTCTATGTGATTGTTGTCAACCATGGATATAATACTCATTATGCCTATGACTAGCTCAAAAGAAACCAAGAATCCATGAAGTTGAGTTTTCCTCAATCCTTGTGAAATTTGATATAATTGTTCTGATCACCTGAAATGGTTGCAGAAGTCCATTGGGATATGTTTATCCTCTCATAATTATATGGTTAACCCTTTATTTCCACTATACAATAGCTAGAGGTCATGGCTTCAGAATACATTTTAACATCCTATTTCATCAAAGTAGGAGTTTAAGTTCAAATGTTAACCAATATCATAGGCCATGAATATATGAAAAATTACTAATAGAATAGCATTACAAAAAAAAAACATAAACATGATTAAATCCACTACTCCTACATCATAGAGACATGAGGAATGAATTTATCCACACATCATATAAAAAACTATAGCGAGGCAAACTATGCAGATTTCATTTCAAGAAACACTAAAATGCAAAACTTATAATAATGTGTCTTCCCCAATCTTGTAGCAATCCCTCACCTCATACAAGTCTCTAAAAACTCATAAAATAAATTAAATTCTCTCATTAAAAGGCTTCCACCATGGGAAGAAGAAGGCCTTTAGGAAAGCTCTAAAATTCCCTCTGAATCTTGCCCATAATAGCTTCTAATGACTCCCTTATGCAAAACGTTTTTTTTTGCTAGCCTTTAAGAGGCCAAGATCGCCTTCAACATGAAAAACTACATATTTATGTTTAGATATTACCTTAGGGATCCCAAAATTGACATCCAAACTCTACAAATCCATCAATAGTTAAAAAAAATCATGAAATTGCACAAAATATGAGTTCTAGGTGCATGGTGGCTTGTTCACACCAGACACCGGTTTGGTCATGCCTGTAACTGGCTTGAAAATGCTAAATAACACTATTTCATGCTTTTTGGCTCTATTTTGCATGTTTGGCACATATAACCTACAAATCAGCAAAAAAAAACTTCCAAATGCGTAGAATTATGATATATTCAATAAAATAACAAAAAAAAGAATGATAATATGTAGATTCAATTATGTAAAATTGACATATGTCAAAAGCTTAGCCTATGGTTACTTGATTAAATGTTTGATGACTTACTTTTTGAGAACCATATTGAATCCAAAGTCAGCTCTATGTATGAAAGCATCATAGATGTTTGAGATAACATATAATTGATGTCACTATTCTAAATTTTTGGCTCTATTTTGCATGTATGGTTACTTGATTATAAATATTTGACACATATAATTGATGTCACTATTCTAATTTTTTGGGTCACCTCGATTACCTAAATAGTTTTTAATCAACCAGAGAAAAAATAATTACTTTGTAAAGCTTAGTTGATAGTACTTATCTTTCTAAAAGATTACCTCGATCAACTAGCTAGAACCTGCAAGTAGAGCATCTTCTTGGCTAGTCCAAGTGAACTAATTAGCCATTTCTTTGAACATAGATATTGAAGTTACCTTGATGGTGTGGATTAATTTAATATAATGTTGGTAAAATTACCTCGATTATCAAGGAGGAACCAAGTCACTTCTAACAAGTGCACTGTGCCCAATCGGCACAACGAACTTATTGGGGTCCTTGTTGGCATGAATTTTTGGTTTCACACATTTCAGACATTCATTCAAGCCTAAGTAACTATATAACTCATATGTACTATCATTTAGCTCATAGATGTCCACTTAGAATTCCATGATGCATGTTTAAGCGCTTCCATGAATATCTGCCCGGGCACACTTTTGTCATATTCTAACGCAACTATGTTGGTTTGTATCAAGCGTCCTCATTTCAAGGTATTGCAGCCCCATGTCAAAAGAAAACAAGCTTGAAAATATAATGCTACGGAATCATTCCACCCATGTTGGATATCTGGTCTACTTGTGAAAGCTAAATTTAATGTATCCATGCCTACCTGATTTGCTTACTTTAAGCTTAACAAAACTTAGCGCTCCTACACAGCAAGCCTAAGAGTGGAGAGGACCAAAATGTGGGATTCAACTGCCATTTTGGGGAGAGGAGACCCTTTCGAAATAGTGTTGAGATCCTCATTAAGGGGGTGGAGAAATGTGAGAGCATTTTTCTTGGCAGCATTGAGAGAGTTTTTAAAGGGTTAGCAGGGAGTTTTTGGAGAAGAAAGAGTTATTCTTGAATAATTTTCTTCCCCTCTCATACTTCTCTTCTCTTAAACATTTTCTTCTAATTATTTTTATTCTAAAGTTTTTTTTGGAGAGTGAGTTTCTTGCGAAAGATCTTGAGCCTCTTTGAAGCAAGAAAGGCTTCATCTTCATCCTAGCATGGGAGGAGCATGATCAAGAAAATATTATGCACCTCCAACCATCATGAAGGAAATAACATCTTCAAAACCCATGTTATTTATTTCTCTTAGCAAAATTCTTATTCTTTCTATTAGATAACTAAGATCTAAGCTGATTTTAGATGAAGCTCTAGTTTAGGAAACTTTTCTTTGTGATTGCTGATAGCACTTCTAGGTGTAACCACACACTGGAGGCTCAGACAAGTGCATGTGTTGTATCAATAATATTGGATTATTTTAGTGTAGAATGTTGATCGCACATGGAACCTGATAAGTCTAAAATTGGAAAAGTTCTAGCCTATGAATTTTATGTCCTAGCCTGAAAAGTTCAAGAATTAAAGTTTGAAAAACTAACCTATTTTGTTACAACAAACAACAAATTTAAATCCTACACAAGTAAATCTACCTTCAACAATTTGGAGATATCAAATACTTAATAGGCACTCTCTTGTAATGAGTTAACTGACTTATATGTAATTTAAAGTTGCAAGTACTAAAAGACTAAAGACAAATAAGAACAACAATCTTCTTTATCCTCTCCTTAGTTAATAGATAAGCTAGGTTAGAAATGATTTTAATATTTTAATTCCCATAATGATCTCTTCAAAGCATATTTCCTTAACATTTTGCACCTCCCTCTAAGGCATATCAACCTATATGCCCAAAGTTTAATGTAATTAAACTTGTTAATTCTACTATAAACTTTCACGAGTCTTATGGTTAATAATAAGTTTTAACAATTCAATTCACTAGAATGAAAAGTAAATTAAAGTATTAAGGATAATCATCATTAAGTAAAATAAGTGAAACTACCAAGCAAATAAAATTCCAATCATCCTACTTAATCATCAAAAATAAAAGTTAAAGTTTCCTAAGAAGCGTGTTAAAATCACTGAACAATTGCATTGAAGAAAATAAAAAATCCTTTAATATTTAGTTGTAATAGAAATACATGAACAAGTAAATGGAATTACTAAGCTATTTCTCCTTTACCATGACAAAAGGTGAATCCAATCAGCATGCCATATGATTCCCTAACTCTTATCTGGAGAAACACTACTTCCTTAACACTTAGAAGAACTATGGCTTTCCAAAGTAAGAAAAACCCCTAAGTAACTAACCCTCATCAATCCCCCTTCTTTCAACATTAAAAGACTATTTAAAGACTCCAATACTTAACATCCAAACCTTTATTCCTTTAGTACATGATCCCCCACATTTGTGGTAATAAACTCCAACAACTGCTCCAGACAGTTTCTGGCGCCCAGGCACCCATGGGATGTCATGTAAATGTTAAACTCTCATTTTTTTGAAAAATAGGGGGCACCTAAGTGCCAAAGGTCTAGTGCCTAAGTACTAGTATTGCGGAGCCTAGGTACCCAATGGTTGGTGCCTAAACGCTAACCTCTTTGGTTGGTATGATAGAAACTTAGCCTAGGGGCCCAATCGTCTAGTGCTTAGACGCTAGTGCTACTCTGCACCATCCAAATCTAATTCCTCTCTTGGTTTCCTCACTTCAATTGCCTATTATACATACAGGATAAACATAAAATTACCTTGCTTAAAATAAATATTCATCCATAAAAATTAGTAGACACGTCAAGAAATACTAGCTAACTCATCTACATATCAAAATCCCTCAAACAAAAAGGTTACTTATCCTCAAGTATCACCATAATTTAAAACATTATTTTACTTAACTAAAGGGAGTGAGCTTCGTAGCAAGCTATATAAATTTTGGCTTCAAAATACCCAAAGTTTAGAAAATTTAGACCTGTAAATGAAGGTGTTTACACCATAGCCCATAAAACAGTTTGAATTCTCCAAATAAAATGAGATTTTATATCTATTTATAAACGAAAAAAAATAATGCAAAATAGAGCACATTTGATGTCAAATATAAAGAACTAAGCTCTTTAATAGTTGAGTTACTAATAATTACTAAATTTGAATTAAGTTAGGAGTGCTGTGGAGCTCATTAATTTGATTAGTGAAACCAATTTTTTATATAGCCTTCTCCTCAAGCTTCTCCTCCAATGTTTTTCAAATTCTACCACTTTTCTTTAGATAGAAACTTTTCAATCTTAAGTTTAATTCCTTGGTGATGACTATATCTGAAATAGCCTTATAATGATTTTGAATTTCACCTTCATTTATTTAAATTAAACACTACACATTCCTCCTTTATTCAATGCTTGAAAAGTTTAAAAAGATGAGCCTGCAAATTTTAATTTATAGAGGCTATGTTCTTACAATCTACACATCAAAATGCCCCTATCTTAAAAAAGTCTAATTCAATTTAAAAGCAAACATTCCAATCTCATTTTCATTTTTTGATTCACAAAGTTTAATAAGCATATTGTAACTTAATTTAAATGAAGGTTAAAAAATGTTACAGTATGTTTCTCTTTCACCAAGATTGTGAAAGTCCAAAATTTATCCCCACATCTTTAACTTAACTAAAAAAAATTACTTAAATTTCTTTTTTCTAAGGACAAATACTTTTAAGCACAATATGAACCCCCCCCCCCCCAAACT
>NW_018164557.1:402059-402448 GCF_001263595.1 Phalaenopsis equestris | reverse complement strand
TAGCCTAAGGTCTAGCCATGGGACTTTTCCTGTTGACTATTCCTAGAAAACTAGACTTGGAACCCTCACCATTAGAAATTCTACCCTCTTCTTTACTCAACCTGGAGTTCCACATATTGCTCCCAACCACTATGTACTTAGTAGGTGGGGTCACTGTGGGGAAAACTCAGGATGAGTCACCCCTAGGATTGTTGGACCTTAGGGTTGAACTTGGGTGTTAGTCTGGAGCTAAGGCACTCACTACCCTTATCTTCACTCACAATCACTCACAACTCTGAGCTCAAATTTCTAACCTAGATCCCTTGATCTTTTGGGATACTCATGTAGATGGTCCCCTAAACATACTAAACCTAGGGCTATGGTTTGGCTAAGACCACTATGTAGAGGAC
>NW_018164557.1:401639-401928 GCF_001263595.1 Phalaenopsis equestris | reverse complement strand
CCAAAAATTCCTAGAAAATCCCAATAAAGGGAAAATTTTTAAAAATAAAAACACGATTTTTTTTTCAATTTAATTTCTCTCAACTAGCATATGATGTAATTTGGCCAATTTGTTCATCTTTAACTAAAATCCCCAAATTGCCCTTTAAAGACTCAAATTTCCCCAAATCCATCTCAAATATCCATCAATTTGATCTCAATTGACACAAATTCCAATCCTAAAATCAAATTCACTTTTTATATGACCAAACTAAACCAAATCCAAGCTCAATTGGTCCATGATTTGAGCC
>NW_018164557.1:399327-401629 GCF_001263595.1 Phalaenopsis equestris | reverse complement strand
ATTTGGGCCAAAACCCCAATTTTGACCATATGACTTAATCTCACCAAATTGAACCCATAGCCTTGTCAATTGGCCTCAATTGATGTTGCAAAATCTTGATAACATTCCTATACATCAAAATAAACCATCAATTGACATTGGTGATGCCTCAAATCCATTTGATTTTGGCCTAAATCCAAAATTCCCAAATTTAGCCCCAAATTGGCTAAGTCCCCAAATTTCACCCAATTCATCGCCTTAACCTCCAAATTAGCATCCAATTCATGTTGAAAACTTTTCATGAGGTCCCTATTGACCATTTAAAATAATCAATTTGGACTTAGCCCAAGGCTAACCCAAGCTAGACCCAAGCCCAACATGACCAAATTGATTAAAGTTCAAAATTCCTTCAAATTGACCCCCCAATTGAACTCAAAACCATTTCCATCCTTCACTAAAGTTGTTCCTTGTGATCATCTACACCAAATGCAATAATTAGTTAGGCCAGTTGACATGGCTAAAATAGCCCAAACCCAAGTTTTGGTCATTGGCACCCACTTGGACCCATACACTAAATGTGACCTAACCACCCTAAGGCCACCAAATTAACTCCACCATAGCCATTAGTTGGACTTAGTGACCAGTACAAACACCATGAAGCCACCTAAACCAAGCCATAGACCAAAGGTCCCCCAAATTAAGGGATCTTATTTCCAAAAATGCATATGCTTAAGATATCTTTGCCAATCCAAGAACATTTGCATTGAATTGTTGTGATGCATTCCTCTGGATGCCCTGAGCTCCTAGCCACCTCCCCCTGGCCGGCTGGCCAGCCCCGGGGGTGCTGGAAAAGCCCAAAACTAAGACGAACTCCATGGAACCTCACCAAAATCAAACCTAGAGGCCAGCTCATCCAAATCAAACTATGGAACTCCTCTGCCCTCCACCTAAGCACCACAATGCACCCAAGCTTATGCCCTGAGAGCCACCCCATGGACATTTCTATAAAAACTCACCTCCCATGGACATGGGAGGTGTGCTAAAATTTCCTTAGAGAGGACTCTCCAAGCTTTACACAAAGCTTCCCTAATATCCCCTCGGTGCATTCCAACCATTTTTCCTCACCCATTCACATTGTCGGAGCCCAATTTTGAGCTCGAAACCGTGCCGAAAACCAGGACAGAGCCCAATACACTTCCACACTCCACCAAACTTCAATTATTTGTGCCCACACCTTCACAAGAGTGAAAGAAGCCAAAGTCCCATCAAATCCCCCTTCCACAGAGCCTCTACCATAGCTCTAGACCACTGCCATAGTTCTAGACCAACACCTGAAATCGAGCTTGGTCGGATTTATACCTAGGCCTTATACCAAGACCAAGGATTCAATACCTAGCCTCCTTCAACCCGAACAAACGTGCCGAGCACCTCTAATCGAAGCCTCCCTTCTCAGAGCAAAGGTATAAAACCCCTCCTCCTCCCGAGCTTATTTTGATTCCCCAGTTACTTAAGCTTGATTTCATGGCATCTTAACCGTATGGATATGTTCGTCTCACTTAGACGAGTCCATAGGATCAAACCCGAAGTGATTTGGTTGCTGGGCGGAGATCTTAGGGTTTTAGTGTGGACGAGGATGTAATCATTCTATCGGGGACGATGACGGGGAGCCGTTCGATCAAGCGTGTATTAAATAAATGGGGAAGATTGAGCCAGACAGTGCTTCGGGACATAAACAGTGGGCCGAGTCAGCAACTACGTGAACGTCGACGTCCAACCAGAGCGCACCACGCATGCCTTCGGAGCTGCCTAGGATCTTGTCAGCACGCGGTGTTTAAATGGATAAACAAGGCTTTTTCCTATTTATTTAAATACCCTTAATTTAGAAAATACATAACTTTGTGTAGAAAAATCACAAAAATAAAATAAAAATACTCTCTTATTCAGTGAATAGAGGAGAATAATGTGGAATAATTTTCAAGTCCATTTGGTGCATATTTTATTTTATTATTAAACACTGTTTTGAATCATTTGATTCACCATGCATATTGACACATCACCTTAGCTTCAAATTTTGAATTATTGTAACCTCTGTAAGGGGAAATATTCTCTGATTTTTCCAAAGTCAGAGGAGGTTCCTATATAGAGATCCATATTTTTCAAGATATTTCAAATTATTTCCTTGAAATAATCATGGAAATTAGCATATTGATTATAAAATCCTAAGAAAATTTTGGAAGGTCTACCATACCTAGAGAAACCTTTGGAAGTAATTTCATGGGTCAAGTCATTTAAAACATCCTTAAATTTTTCAAATACTAAATCA
>NW_018164557.1:398777-399202 GCF_001263595.1 Phalaenopsis equestris | reverse complement strand
AAAAATAATAAAACTCATGGAAATGTTCTAAATTGTTTCATAATTACTTAGGAACAATCATTATATTTTTCCTGATTTTCTAAATAAAGATATTTATTTTCAAAGCTTAAAAATAATTTTTTTAAAAAGGCTAAAAATGAGTTTTTACTAAAATAATTCCAATAAATCAAGGAAAAATAAAAAAAATATAGAACTTTCTCCTTTGAGTTCTCTGACCTTATGGGAGATTTTTCAAAAATATAAAACTTAATTTTCACCACCTAAAATATTTTATTAAATATCCTAGAACTTAAAATAATTCTAATAAATCATAGAGAATTTAAAAAATCATGAAATTTGGTTCAAAGGCTTCTCTGGTCTAGGTATACCTCCAGTAAAAATTTCAAGGGATTATAATTTACCTTGGTCAAGTTAGGAATTTTCTT
>NW_018164557.1:394443-398659 GCF_001263595.1 Phalaenopsis equestris | reverse complement strand
TCTCAATTGACCCATGAATGAGGTAGGATAAAAATTTCAAAGTCATTTGAATTGAATTTGACAAATTATGAAGTGTTAGAGCCTTAGGGGCAAATGTGTAATTTTGGAAATTTTGCCTTAATTAACATTTAGGCTTAATTCACGGAGGGAAAATGGATAGTGAAGTTCAAGATCATTAAAGGCTATCCAGATATAGTAATCCTGACATATAAAAAAAAGAGGAGAAAAGAAAGAAAGAAAAGAAAAAGGGAATTAAAAATGATCCTGAAAAGAAAAGAAAAGAAAAAGAAATATATATATGTATGGGGAGAAGCTTGAGGAGATGCCTAATTAAAAATTGGCTTCAGTAGAATCAACTTAAGGAAAAAGACTTGAACCCATTTTCTAAACTTTTTATTTGAATGTTAACTTAATTATTAATAAAGTTTTATAAAGTTCTTTTTCATATGAATTTGCTTAGTGACTTTAATATAAAAAATTGCAATTTTTCTTGAAAGAAATAGAGGATTAGAAACCTTTGACTTAATTATTGAATATCTTTACACCTTTAGTATTAACTGAAGTTGTTTTGAATTTTTCTTAAGTTATACTATTATATTTGGAAAACTAAAATATGGAAGTCTAAAAGTTAAGCTCTTTATCATAAGTCATATTTTTTATGTAATAAAGGAGTTACTTGAGGACAAGTAACATGTAAGTTTGGGAGATTTTGATACATAAAAAATATATGCATTTTTAGACCCATATTTTATACCTATTTTTTATGATATTGCACTTTAATGGAAGGTATTTTGATGTTTTCTTGCAGGTTGTTGATTTTTAGGGCATAAAGTAAAAAGAAAGCAAAAATGATGAAATTTAGAGTCAAAATGACATTTTTGAAGAAATGCTCAGCACTGATAGCGCCAAGGGCAGCACCGACGGAGCAGAACAAATTAACGTGAAGATTTTTTACTCAGCGCTAACAACACCATACCAGCGCCGATGGTGCCAAAGGCAGTGCAGACCCCATTTCTAGAAGGTTTGATGTATTTGGGCAATTTTTTGAAGATTTTTTGGAGGTACCTCTTGGAGAACCAACCTTGGGCTCTATTTGGGGCCCAATTTCATCAGAAAAAGGGCTCCTCTACATTTTTCACTCCTCTACGTTCATTTTTCGCCCCATATCATTCCATTCCACTACCATATTTGAGTCAATTTTTTATTTTAATTTCATAGTTTAGAGTTTTTGTGGTGAGATTTAGTGTGAAACTTTCTGTAAGAGTGTTGGAGAAGGAGAAAAGTGAGAGATATCTTCTTCCTGCATTTCTAAGGAAAGATTAAAAAAAATGGCAACAAAGAATTTACTTTGAGAAAAATTTTTTAGATAAGTATTGTTTGTTTATCAGTGTTGTATGAACTTTCTTTTATATATGTAATTTGTGTTTTGTTATTTCTTTCTCATGAAGTCTGAGTAGTTCCCTCTATCTTTCTCCCTACTCTGAGATATGGTGAAATGAAGAGATAATATGGATGTGCTAATATTAAAATATATAAATTGTGATAATAAATTGAGATAATAAATCGATCTGGCTAATTAAATTGTTAAAATGTGTTGCGAAACATATGATCCGGGAAATGAAGTATGAGTTCTACAATAGAGTAAGGATCACATTTGATTCCATGAAGGAGAACATCGTTTATGGAATTAAGTGCAAATAAATATGGAAATATTCTTTGTTCGGTGTAGAATTGGAGAACCTTTAGGGTGATAGAACAAAATCTTCAATTCAGTCTCAGTGTTTAAAAACTAAAGTGAGAGCTAGCATTTAGGTGAATGGAAGTGGGAGCTGGTATCCTTCTAGCCTAGCCACGGATTTAGTGACTAAATGCTGAGATTAGCCAATAATTTTCTATACACTGAATCAAGATAGAGAATTAAAATTACAATACATATTATGAGCATTTATCTCACCTCATTTTATCGTAGCCTCATTGTAGTGGGAAGGATACTTTTTTACACAAGAATCTCTGTTACATAAACATAGTTAATAAATTAGTATTTACTGTTTTAAATTTTGCATAATTTATCTGATAATAGTTTAGAAATTTAATTTTGTTACATCTCAACAGTTAAAATTAGTGATGGTGATTTCAATTGACTTTCTGTGAATTTCCTAGCAAATTTGTCATTTTCAATTTAAACCTTCCTCTTAGGATCGATATTTGGGGCTTAAATAGAAAGTCCATTATTACTTGATAATGATACGTATACTTGCATATAGTTCAAATATTAATTGATTATATTTGATTAAATTTTAAACAATCTATCGCAACAAAAAAGTCGGATGATCTACCTAATACGATGACGATCTCTTTATTTTCCTCTATATCTAGTACAATGAAATCAATAAAGAAGATACATTTATTCACTTTCACTAGAACATTGTCTGTTACCCATCTTGGGTAAGTGATCGATCGATTAACAAGATGAAGGGTTACAGTGATAGGAGACACCTCTCCTAATCATAACCTTTTAAAAATGGATAATTACATAAATTTAATTCTGGCACCCAAATCACATAGAGCCTTCCCATTATAAATCTATCCATTAGAACATGGAGTAGTAAAGCAATTAAGATCTTTATGTTCTTGAGGAAGTTTCTTCTGAATGAAAGCACTACTCATCTTGTTAAGTGCTACATCTCATAATCTCCAAACTTCCTCTTCTCATTAAGGATATCTTTCTTGAACTGCACATAATTGGGCATCTGCTCTAAAGCCTCAGCAAAATGAGTGTTTTTTGTTAGCTTATTGCATACTTCCAAGAATATTGAAACTTGTTGATCTAGTTATTGTTCCTAGACACTCAAAGAAAATGGTGGTGGTGGTCTTTCACAGATATTCCTAGTGGATGAGAATAGTTTTCCTAAATCTTTGAAAAGTCTTTCATAGGTCTTTTACGTTCCAATTTTACTTTCACTGCCTCAGAATCTTTCCGAACCACTTCCTCCAATTCTCTTCCATTCCTCAACTTGACTGTCTTAACATGCTCACTATTTTTTCCTTTAAGGTTTACCTCAGTGTTACCAGGAAGAGTTCCTTAATGTTGACTATTAATTGAGTTCGCAATATATCCTAATGTGTTCTCTATATTTCTGATTATTGCACATTAGTTTTGATGTTGATTCTTCATTTGCAAAAGAACTTCTTCCTACGACAACTTCTCTTCCTTGAGTTGTTGTTTTTGCATTAAAATTAGAAGAATAAAAAGGTCTCAAGTTTGAACTACCATGATTATTCCAATTCCTAAAAGGGTTATGTTGATTACTCCCCCATTATTAATTCCCAACATCTTGGTTATTTTTTCAATTAAAGTTTTGGTGAATGTTAAAATTAGAATTATAATAATTGGAATTGTTTTTAGTTTTGTTGTTGATTGCATTTAGGGTCTCTAGTGGCTAAGTGTGTGCATCGATGAATTGCTTGAATGAATTATCCTCAATGACTTGGAGTCCTTAAGGCTGGTTCATCCCTAATCAATCGAGCTTCCTAAATATAACAACTATCTGAGATGTTATAATTGATACCATTATGGAGTTCATAATTTCAGAAGGCCATTAAATATTTTTTGTATCCATCTCCTTAATTTGAGAATATGCCTCATTAAATGGCTTTGACATTAGCAGCCACGAGTGGGAACATCAATTATAGATCTAAGAGATCCTACTAACTCAATGCAAAAAAAGTTTGAATTATCAATTAATCAAGTAGTGCATGAAGGGGGAACTTCTTAAGAAGTTCCTTTAATCATTCCAAAGCTTCATAAATCGACTCACCTTCATACTGGCAATATGAAGTGATATCATTCCTAAGTGTAGTCATATTTGAAGGTTAAAAACATTTAGCTAGGAATTTATTAGCTAAGTCACTGCACATCCTAGTTGATTTTGGTGAAAGCAAGTTTAACAAAAATTTGTCTTTGTCACATAAGGAGAAAGAAAAAGGCATTATCTTAACAGGGTTGTTGGAAACACTATTATAACGAAATGTGGGGTAGAGTTCCAAGAAACTTGCTAAGTCAAGGTCTCAATCTTTAGACGGGGTTGCCACAAATTTGTTGTTCTACACCATTTGGATAATAACAAGTTTATTTTAAAATGTGTAAGCTTTTAAAATAGAGGTTTCAATACTTAAATGAATTTCATCTTACGTAGGATTAGCATCTGTTGACCTC
>NW_018164557.1:328104-394343 GCF_001263595.1 Phalaenopsis equestris | reverse complement strand
CCAAAAATAGTGCCGACAGCATCATTTCTTAAAGTTTATGTACATTTGGATGTTCATGACGAAGTTCATGAATCTCTATGTTGGTTTATGGATTGTTTAACATTTGTCTCACAAGTTATTAATTTTTTTTTATTTCCAAATTTTTCTAGTAGTTCTATCTAACTTAGAATTATAAGGTTTGTCTTGTAGATCCTGAACTACGCATATACAAATATGGATCCCTAATCCGAAAAGTTCTCACACAATCAAATAAAACTATTTTAGGTTTTTCTTGGTTTTTCAAAAATACTAAAAATATTTTAACACAAAAAGTTAGCCCTATAGGTTTTCAAATTTAAGACCTCAAAGTTCAACTAAAATTTTCCTAAGTCAAATCATTGTCGTTCCTCGACAACTGTGCCAAAAATTTGATAGATGTTTATGTGTAACCACACACTAGGGTTCACGAAAGTGCACATCATATCATTAATATCAAATTTTAGACTCCAAAATGTCAATCCCATTATGAATTTCGTAATTCCAAAGTAGGAAATTTTTTAGCCTAATGGTTTTAAGTCCAAGACTGAACAGTTGAAAATGTTAAAGTCTAAAAGGCTAATATATTATGTTACATCAGAAAACGAATTTAAATCCAACACATGTAATCCTGCTTTTAACAATTGTATTGAAAAATATCAAATAGTTCAGAGGAACTCCCTTATATTGAGCTAAGAGAATTAAATGAAGTGTATAGTTGCAAGTACTAAAAGACTAGTGACAAATAGGAACAACAATCCTTTTTACCCTCTCCTAATTGTATAAAAAAGCTTGGATATGAATGACTTTGATTGTTGAAATCCCATATCTATCCCTTCAAAACATATTTTCCTATCATTTGGGCCTCTCCATATGGCATATCAACCTATATCCTATAATTTAATGTGATTAACCTAGTTGGTTCTACCATAGACTTTCCGAAGACTTAAAATTCACAACAAATTTTAATAATTTACTTAGCCAGAATGAAAAGTAAATTAAAAATTTATAGTTAATCATCATCATTTAAAATAAGAGAAATTACCAAGAAATTCGTATTCCAATCATCCTACTTAATCTTTACAAGGAAGAGTTAATTTTTTTCCCAAGAAGCATGTTGAAATCGCGAAACAACTACATTAAAAAAAAGAGAAAACCACTAATAATTAGTTACAGTAGAAATACACAGACAAGTACATAGAAATACTTAGTTATCTCTCCTTTAGAATGACCAAAAGTGATTCCAATCAGCACTCCTTCCGATTCCTAACTCATACCTGGAAAAAACAATACTCCCTCAACACTTAGAAGAACTATGTCTCTTCAAAGCAATAAAAAGTCTTAAATAACTAACATCATTCCTTATTTTTCCTATAAATCATGATTATTTATAGGCTACAATACTTAGCATCCACGACTCCCTTCCTTCAGTACTTGATTCCTCATAGTTGGGGTCACAATGTGCATGCCTAAGGGCTTGGACACCTATGTGTCAAGCTCTCAATTTGCTGAATAGATGGGCAATAAAGAGCCCTATGTTTTGGCTCCTTGGTGCTTGTTTTAGAATGCCTAGGCACCCAATGGTTGGTGATAAAGCATCAACCTCTAACATTTGTAAGGCAGAGACTGATACCTAGACTCCCAAGGGCCTCGTTCCTAGAAGCCAGTGCCACTTTGTACCATCCAGCTCCACGTCCTCTCTTGGTTTCCCCACTTTAATTAACTGTTGTACCTTCAAGATAAACATAAAAATACCTAGCTTAAAGTGAAATTTCCTCTATAAAAATGTGTAAAAACATCAAGAGATACTAACTAACTCATCCAATCATTAGGTTTCTGCAATTTATGAGTTCTTTCCCATAACTTTAACTCTTCTTGTTATTATATTCAGGATTTCAGTAATATCGTGTTTATTTTTTTGATGTTTCCACTCTTTGTGATGGATAATTTGAAATAACATTATACTAGACAGTGAAGAGCCCTTTAATCTTCTTACTTTCTAGACTATGATTTTTTTTCTTTGTAAAAACTTTTCATTTTCATGCTGAACAAAGAAAGATGTGCTTTCATTACCTTGAGTAAAGAAAGGTTGTTATATATTGCCATCACCAACCCTAGATTTATACAAGATCATTAATAAGGCTCTTGTTTCTTAGGAAGGGCCTTGTTTTCCATTGAATGTTTTTGGGTTTATTTTGTATGTATTAATCGTTCGTATGCATACACAACATATGTATGATACATGGCATATAATGGTCTTTAAATGTGCTTTATGAGAAAAAACGTGTCTTGTTCTATGCTTATAATTTGATATATGTGCATTAGAGATGTACATCTTGCTTGATCTATGACTTGACATTACGAGTGTCTACAAAAATTACACTTCAATGTGTGAGTACTTCCAAATTTAGCATGTATAAGTTTTCTTATACTTTTGAATGTATTAAAATATATTTGGCTTAGTGCCTACATTTTCATATGCATGAAAATAATTTTCTCCTTAGTGCATAAGTTATTGATGTAGGATGATTTAGTGTGTAAAATTTACGAATATCTTTCAATATTACAAAATACACACGGTAGATATAACAATAAATATACAATATAATCCCAAAAAATACCTTTTATGAAATAGTTTATCTTTAAAACACTTTTTAAACTACAAAATCATATGTATCACTCAAGTAATAAAGTGCTCTAATGGAGTCCTAGAGATCGATCCAACAGAGAAGTTGGAAAAACCTATAAATAATTCTAAAAATTATTTTAAAATTTGAAAATACAAAAATAAAAGTAAAGTGTGAAGTTTGAATGTTGACTACTATGGTGAATGTTATATAAAATGCAATTGAAAGACAGAGTTAACTATCTAAAAACAAAACTTTTAAAAGTAAAATTACAAAACTAAATAAAGTTTTTGTTGATGGAAGATTCAAATTTAAGAAAGCATCATTCCCCTTTACAATGAGTGTATGGACTGTAAAGAAATTAAAATCATTTTAAAAATATATAAAAACTATTTTGTGCCAAATTTGAGCAGTCCTATTCTTTACCCTCTTCCAAGTGCTATAAAGAATATTGACTAATCCAGAGTTTGATCCTTAAATCCATGGTTAGGTTGGGTGGATAGACGCTGCCACTCTAGAGCTCCCAATACTCCCTCCTATGAGGGCTAACAATGTTGCATTAGTTTCCAATCAACTATACCAAATTGGGAATTTTAATTTATCACCTTAAAATCTCCAATTCTACATCCAACAAAGTATATTTCTCAATTTATTTGCACTCAATTCCATGGATGACATTCTCCCATGAAATCAAATGTGATTCTCGCCGTTTTGTAGAAATCATACCTCTTTTCAGAACATATGTTTCTCAACATGTTTTAACATTTCAATTGGCCAGATCAAAAAAGTAAATGAAGATCAGAGTTCAAACAGAGTTCAAGGAGTTCAAATCATCACAAATTATTAACATTTAAAACCGATAAAAACAAAATCAATTTTTCACAAAATCATATCTCAAAAAAATACCTCACAACATTTCAAAATATAATACAATGACAACTTAGAATTCATTAAAAGGATATGACAAAACACGAATTTCATATATAAAAATAAGTCTACAATGTAAAAGAAATGAAACACACAACTTATCTCACATTCCTTCCCAAGCAAATCCTTAGAAGTTATCTCCAAGCCTTTTTATCTTTACAAGCACACTCAATTCTCTCTTAGAAGTGTAATGAAGAAGAAATCTCTCACCTTCTCTCTCCTCTTACAACCCTAAAAGAAAATTTTGTATACTTCTCTCCTTGCCTTTCACGCATCCCCAAAATTCTTGTCCTTTTCAACCCCCCTGTAACTCCTTGAAATCTCCGTCTTTTATTTTGGGTTGCCACCTTTCAAAAGTAATTCAAAATTCCCTCATAAATTCCCTCTCAAAGTCAACTATTTTGAATTCAAAAGATGTGTCATTTGATCCAATAGAAATATCCTTTTCTAAAAGAACCTTTTAAAGTGCCTAGATGCATTCAATTGCTCCAATAGGTGTGTTGAACAAGTTTCCCTTTGAAAATTCACACAAAATTCATCTCAATTTGCCTTAATCCACAAAAACTCATCTCTGGCGCATCATGCGTTAGTTTTGGCGCATCATGCGCTAAGCCTTTATCAAACAGCACATCATGCGCCATAATTCTAAAAAATGCTATTTTGGCTCCAAATTTCGTCTTTTTTCCATTTTTGCTCCCAATACCTAAATAAGATATACCTGTAATAAAAACATGAAAATAGCCTTCTTTAAAATGTAATATCACCAAAATGTAATATCACCAAAAATAAGCAGCATAAAATATGTACTTAAAATAGTATATTATTTTTGTGTATCAACTATCAAATTAATTTTTAAACGAAAATTGTGTTTCACTATCTATGTGCTTTTTAGCATTTAACCTGTGCAGGAATTTTGCATAGCATGTGTGCATATCATATCATGTATCACTAGTGATTAATTGTTGTATGTGTATGATTGGTTGCTTCTCTTGAGTTGTGTAAATCTTCTCGATGTGTTTTATATCAGATTCAATTAAGCTTAGCAACACTTGTGCTTGTTATGTTATATGGTGTAGCATAAGCTTGCCATTTACATGAGCATCTTGGTGGCCTCTCAGGCAAGGTGTAAACACCCCTAGGGTGTCCTGCTCCCAATGCACCCAAATTGTATGTACCATGTGAGTGAGAAATTTCACATTTACATTTGCATGCTTAGCATTTTTGTTATTGATATTATGTAACCATGCTCTCATGATGAGTAGTATGATATGTATGAGAGGGCTAGCCCTGCTAGCACTAGCTCAGCTCGTATATGCTCAGTTTTGATGATGATCACCTAATATATTATCCTACCAAGACTTATTTGGTCACAAATATAGTCATTTTCCCTCATATGACTGAATTTATGTGAAACCCTATGTTTCTTTGTTTGTGTACGATTATTTACCTTTTAAGACCGCATCAAATGAGCAGGTCATATGTACTTGTATATATTATCAAACATGTGTATCCACCTACACAACACTCATGTTTGATAATCCTTTTAACATCTTATGTGATCATTCACACCTCGAAAGAGTATTCACTTCATTTTTAGGCTTTGACATAGCTTCGTGATTTCTCGTCCTCATTAGAGTGATCATGATATGTTAAGTCATTTTTTTATTTTCCATGTGCATTACCTAGTCATTCTAGATAACAAATCAACCTTGTTAGATGACTAACCTCTTACTAGACGTGATGACTAAATGAGCTTTGCTTACAAGAACATCTTAGCAAGTAATGTGAATTATTACAATTAATCAATAAGTTTATGCTTTTATTAAGATTCCAGAAGTTCTAACATGTGCCAACTAGGCTTTTATTTTCTTGGGGCTTATTTTAAAATTTATAAAAATTATATTTTATATAAAAACTCACCATGTTCATATTTTAAACTTATTTTAAAGTTAATGCACCATTTGACCATACGTAAGGTCAAGCCTCTTAATGCCTTTAATTCAATTAAATCTTCATATTTAATGGCACATATTATAATTTTTAGATCCTTACGATGGGGTCTGGTATGGTGACCTCTTTAAAAATATATGTCAGCCTTAGCCACATGCTCACACATATTTATATGTTTGTGCTATAACACCTTGTTTTATATTTTTGTTAAAATAGGGTAGGGTGTAGTTAGGTTTTTCCTATGTCTTGTTTATTATTCTTTAGTGTGCCCCAAGTCAGGCATATTTGTGTTATGCCTTTATGTGTTTACTAGGTTTGAGATATGTGTATTAATATATTAGGGTGTTTCTCCTCCAGGGAGTCATGCCCAATATTGAGGAGCTGTAATGATTTGAGTTAATGCCTTTTCTTTAGGTGTTGCCTAGCTCTTCTCCCACCAAACATGGTTCACTACATTGCATGTAGGTAAATTTGTGTGTCCTTCTTTTATTGCATGTTGAGTCTTTTTCAGACTTTATAATATACTTTTCCCTAGGATAAAATATGTATTAAAAATAATGTGTGGGCAAGAGTTCTAAGGTACTTGATGTGGTGAACCACGTAACGAGGATAAGGAACAGTTACCTTTCAAACTAATTTAATTTTGAGTTTATAGTTGTACATTGTTGGGATCAAGCATATATATATGTCTCTGTGTGTGTGTGTGTGTGTGTGTGTGTGTGGAGTCTAACTACCTCTTTTTATTTTTTTGGGATATGTTGTCGACCTAGGGGCACCTAGTATTCTTTTATTTATTCATTTGGCTTGTTTATTTCACGTTAAATGTTAAATTTTTGTTTTTCTGGCTTTTGGTTTGTTTGGGAAGCTTTACAAATATAGCATAGGCTCTTCAAGGTTAACAATTATATTTTTTAAAATAATTCTAAGAATAAAGAATTAAGACTAATCAATAACTAGGATTAAAATATAACTACTTTTAAAACATTCATTTAATTTCTTACATGTCCTTTGACCCATTTTTAAAATAGGTTTCATGCATAGCTATCTCTCATGTCATATTTAATATAGCATCCACAATAGGACTTTCTTATATAACTGCATTGTTCTGCATGCCTCGGGGAGGAGCCCTCGTGCTATTTCAACTTGATTAACTAAGCATATATTTTTATCTAGGTCGTTGTCTAGAGTGCATAAGGTGTTAGTTAAAGGCTCCCCAACGTAGATGGGGTATAATTCTTTTTTGAGGTAGTTTCAGATTTGTAGACTGACCTCACTTTTCTTGTTATTTTAAAGGCATCCTTGCCGCTTTCCTAGTAGTTTCAGTCCCAGTTCCTCAAAATCTACTTCTATAGGGTCATAATGCTTTAGGTATCTTTTTCCTTTGACTTTATAGGTCTATCAAGGTTACTTAAACAATGCAAAACATGAGTTTTTTGACGGGGAGTCTCAAGTCAGGCAAAGCTGATTACATTCAAGACCAGGTAGACTTAGTGCCTTAATATCTTGGGAAAATGGTTCCAAGAAAGTCCTACCCCATTTACATTTACCTAAATAGACTTTTCTTGCCCTTTTGTTGGTAATTCTCTTTGAGCCCGGTGTTTCATTTGACACTTCATTGATATCACCTTGTCGGCCTAATTATGAAAAGATCATGGCTCATTTGGAATACAGTGATTCATCATCTGTCCTTATGGTCTGCTAAGTTTTAAAACTAAGTGTGTTTCTTTGAAAATAACCATAGTATAAGGAATTCAACATCACCATTTTCGGTTTGGTATAATCTTTAAAAGCACTGAGATGCTCTTAGTTAAGATAACCACACTCCTTAGATATATCTAATATATTAGTTATAATAAAATTTTATGCAGGGATTATCAAGAGTTTTCTTGGGTATCTCAAAAGATGTACTTGACCAAAGGTACACATTCTTTTAAGAATTTCCCTTATATCCGAAATTAAATATATATTTTTGGTTCTATGGTTATATGGTTAGCTTTTGTAGGGTAATTCTTTGTGGATAAGTATTTCAACATTTCCTACACTCTTGATCTATCACACGAGGATGACCTACATAAGTTCTATATGTTCTTTTTAACTTGATTTGATTTTCTCATTTCACATTATTTTTTTATTTTTTTATCCCTTCTCTTCTTCGAATCATCTCCACAATTACAGAATGAGGGCTATTTGTAAAAGAAAATATTAAAAAGAAAATTAGATAAGTCATTGACTCTGAATTCAAAAAGAACAAAAAATTGGGATAAGATAAAGAAATAATACGTTAATAACAAGTTCAATTATCCTAAATTTATTTAATGAGTTGATGTCGTTTTCTTGTTTTATCATTATCGTATGAGCACTTTCATTTTCTCAACTATGGAAGAATTGAGGTACTACATAAGCTCACAAGCCTAAAAACTCTACAATGTACTTCATGAAATAATAACAAGTTCAACTTCAGCTTGACCTTAGTCATCACCTAGAATTTTATTAAAAAAAAATTATTTTATAAGCCACATTAGTGATAGGAATAATAATTGACACTCTTACTAAAAAATTAATAATAATAAATAAAAAAAACATACCTTCAATTAATATCCTCTATTTAACATGTACTTTCACTAGAGCAACTTCCATTTTGAGGATAATTTTAATATTTAGGGTTACTTATATTAAAATAAAATAATACTAGGTATAATCACTTATAAAATGACAAGATCAGCATTTTTATCCAATCGATGACAAGGATTTATGGATAACAATCACAATCATGTTCTCCTTGGGAAATAGGGTGTGCTCCCATTTCTCTTACTCACCTTAGTGAATCTCAACTTTTCTATACCTCTTCCTTCTGTTTAACATCAAGGTGTCCTAAAAATGTCAAGCTCTTTCATTAGAACCCTTATTTTGTCCAACTGCACAACTTAATTTGAGAAAAGACAAATAAGACTTTATAAATCTCTCAATGCATAATGTGAAAGATAATTTATAAGACTGGGAATCACACTTACATGGAAAAAATAAAATATGGTAAAATATATAAACATAATTATGCACTGACTGATCCTAAATTTTACCACCTACTTTTTTCATGTGGTTTGAGAGCCAATTATTGCACCAACCCATCTTTTAAATCATCTCTTCTCTTTTCTTAGATATCTTAAAAAATGAATCGAGAAACTAAATTTATATCGATAGAGCTCACCCAACAAAAGATAAAGAGATGTGTTAACCAGCCAAGCTCAAGATAAGGTTGCTAAAGAAGTCCTAAGATGACTTTCCAAGTGAAGCTAAAGATAGAATGCATGAGAGCTCAAAAGGTTGAATTCAAGATATTTATCAATCAGAATTATGGTAGATCCATTTGTCGACTACCGGGATACATCCTACTAATAGTATGAGCTCAAGTTCTTACTTATGCTACACACATCTCTAACTTTTTGTTATTCTTTCACTCATGTTTTCCATATTCTAGTCATTCTAGTAGTCCTTAACCTAAATCCCTATCTATAAATATCATGTTGTAGGGAGAAGTAGATTTATGCAATCATGATGATTATGGCGTTTGACTTGTATTGATTTTCATTGAGCTAACAGTGAAATTTTCTTCTCCTTTCATAACTTTCCTCTCATTTATCTTAACCATCTTCACTTTTCTTTTAGAATAGTAGGAGTCTGCATAATTCATCAATAAACAAAATAAAAGCCAATAACTTCAATAGATAGCTCACTAAAGTTCACAAACACTTGAGATATTAAACTTATTCAAAATAAACTTCTAGCTATATTTCTTCAACAAAATAAATAGTGCTAGATATTTTTCCAATCAAGAAACAATCTTGGCCCGTATCTCAGGTAAATATTTATACATCTTATTAAGTAGAATATTTGGTTCATATCTTGGTTTTGCTTTGTATAAATCATTTCTAAATTTAATACATGAAAATTATGAAAATAATTGTGACTTAAAACAACCGATTCTTTCAAAATTTGTATATATTTCTTATTTCTCATAAAAATATTATCAATTAATTAGGGGCGGTAAACATCCTTGATGATGTGATTTGCCATTTTTATTTATTCGAAAGTGGGCAGAAATGGATGCACGGAGGATGAGTTTGTTCAGACGAGGACAAATGGTCGTCACGTCCTTGATAACACGATCGGTAGCGCTTTAATTACGAGCGAGAAAGCGAGCCATTAGAGCTGAGGCATGCACGCAATGGACAAATCACATTAATTATCCTCGCTTGGACACGTGCATTCCCCGTCGGATTTGACCAAATAAGTATATTTTCTAAATTTAGAGAAATAATAGTGCATTAATGAAGAGTTATTACGGTCGACTTCAAATTGCAGCGGAGTAATTGAATTGGTTCGATCGAATTTAAATCCTCATAAAATTTAAAATCTCTCTTTATTACAACTATTACTTTTTGTCGTATTACCGTAACAGTCAGATTTCTCCTGATATGTGTGCGTATATATATACATATATATATATATATATATATATATATATACCATCAATTCGAGTACAATTTTCTTAAGGCCACAATTCGAGTACCACCTTCTTAAGACCAACCGTGTCAGATGGGATTCGAATCTCCGACATGAGGGGACATATACCATGAATGCCAACCAACATACTGAGATACACGCAATACCTCATATATATATACATATATATATACATATATATATACATATATATATACATATATATATATATTGGAAAGCTCCTGTATATATCAGGAGGAAATGTATTTCTCAAAACTTATTACAAAGTTCAATCTAAGGGATGTTCAAAGAATCCCCTACCAAAAGTAAAGAAAGGGGAGGAACATTGTCAATTATAATTTTAGCAGAGGTTCTGCCCAACCTGGCTAAGTTTGTTCCCCTCCCAAGGAATAAAAGAAAAATTTACATTCATATGAGCCCCCATGGATAGAATTCTATGGATCCAATGAATGATATGTCAGGGGAGTCAACGGTTGCAACAGGGTACTGAACCAGTAACTGAGAGTCAGATTCAATCACAAGTTGATGTAGGTTTAACATATTAGAGAACTCGACAGCCCAAAATATGGCCAAAACTTCAGCTTCAATTGCATCCTTAGCCTTGACAAGCAACTGAAAGAACAGGTGGTATTTTCCAAGATGGCCCCCTTAGCACACCCCCAATTTTAGCTTCATCTATCATAAAGCACCCATCAGTGTTGAATTTAGCCCAAGGTGGAGAAAGCTTCAGCCAATGTATAATGGAGACTAGATCAGTTTAATGGTGGTGAACATGTGTGTTGTTGTGATAGATGGAGGGGAGCTTCTTTTAGTTTTTAAGCTTCCTGATGAAGGCCAAGCAGTGACTAGCAACATTTTTAGGGAGCAATGTCTTTCCTTCAGACTTCAAAAGGTTCCTAGACATCCTAATAAACCAGGCTACAATACCTGGTAAGAAAGGGAGTAGAGCAGCTTGCCAATCTGTCAAGCTATCCCAGAAATTATACCAGCTGAAATTGAGGGAATTGATGGAAAGGTGTTTCATCACAGTTGTCCACACCTGTTGCACATAAGAATAAGCAGAAAAAAAGGTGGGCCACTGATTCTTCCTCGCTTCTACAAATCAGACAACATGAGGGCCCCTAAGGCCCTTGAGTTTTAGGATATCATCCACTGGTAGGATTTTGAGAAACAACCTCCAACAAAAGAAGGACATAGATAGAGTCAGATACTTGCTCTAAATGGTCTTTCCCCAAGTAATCTGTGGCCACTGAATGTGTTGATGATAAATGAAAGAGGCGTGGTTATGTGTATTTTTCTTTTTCACAATGATTCTGTCCTTAGTACTTGCAAATGGGATATGAGAGATATAGTTCACCTGATCAGAGGTTAGGATGGACGAAAGTGTTTGGATAGACCAAGTGTTGCCCTCACAACATTCAATTACCTTCAAACTCAAGTTGTTAGCCTTAGGCACCATAGAAATGAGCTTCCTCTGAGAAGAGCGATTATCTAACTGGAAGTTGCTCTGACCTTCTCCAAGGTTTCAGATGAAGAGGACTTCTACCTGAGCACTAACTCTCAGTAGATTGACCCTTGTCTTGGATTCACCTAGCTTCTTAGTCAACTTGGATGGGAGATTACCTTCGCAATACTGATCATACATAAAATTGGCCCACAAGCAGTCCAGCTGTATGAACCTAATCCATAGTTTGCAAAAATTTACATGGCTTAAGTGCTAAAGACCTTTAAAGCCCAAGCCATCAGCAGTTAAAGGTTTGTAAGTCTTATGCCAATTTGTCCACAGTTTCTATTTTCTTTGGCCTGCCCATAAAAATCTATTGAAACTTCTTTCCAACAGTAATCTGGTACTTTTCTTCATAACAATCATCTGCTTGATATATGAGGAAAAAGAAGGAGGATGCTTTTAAGCAATGTGATCTTACCACCATTAGATAGAAAAGAAGAAGTCTAGCTAGTCTGCTAATCATGTATTTTATCAACTGTAGCATTAAAATGAGTTTATTTTGCACTTCCTTTGATTAGCTGTAAACCAAGATAGTTGATTGGTAAGGAAAACTGAAAAAACAATGAAAGACAGAATCCAATGCTTAATAGGTGCTTGATTTTTTCTTATTGAAGATGATGACACACTTCTTAAAATTGAAGGACATGCCTGATGTATTCTGAAACTCCTGCAGACACTGGGAGATAGCCTTGACTATAGGTTTGGTAGCTCTGGAAAATAAAATTTACATCATCTGCATATGCAAGGTGGTTGATGCCAATATTAGAAGTTTGGTTGTAATTCAGATGAGAGGATGGAGAGAATTTTAGGTTCAATTGTCTTGACAAATAGTCAAAAGCCAGGATAAAGATAGTTGGAGACAAAGGGTCTCCTTACTTGAGACCTCTGGTAGCTTGAAAGAAACCATGAAGCTATCCATTATTGAGAATGGAATTAGAGTTATTAGCCAACCACCTAAGTATCAGATTGACCAAATCATGAGGGAAGCCTCTAGCTCTCAACACTTCATTGATGAACCCCCGCTAACGGTGTCATATGCTTTCTTCAAGTATAAAATATAAATTAAACTACCCCCTATAAGGCTGATCTAATTCTTAAAAAAGTTATTGTGCCAAAAGGACATTCTGCAATGGATATGCCCTTCACAAATGCAGACTGATTCTCACTAATGTGCTGAGGAAGGTAAGGTTGCAACCTTTGTACAAGAATTTTACTAATGACCTTGGAATTGACATTAGTCAAACTGATAGGCCTATAACTCTCCCAGTTCTTCCTGTTGGTTTCCTTGGGTATAAGGACCAATGTAGTAGCACTACAATATTTAGAAGGATCCATGCCCTTAAAGAATGCTTAAATAGCCAAGATGACATCCTTCATAATTATTTCCCAAAACTTTTTCATAAAATTTAGAGGAGAATCCATTAGACCTAACAGCTTTGTTACTATTTATAGAGTTGATGGCCAACTAGATTTTCTCCTCCTAGGGAAAGGAAGTAAGACCCAAAGATGAAGTGAGCTGGATATCTTGTCTAAAGACCTCACTATCAATTGATGGTCTACTGGTTTTAGGTTACGAGAGAAGATTCTTGAAAAAATTTAGTGTATCCTCTATGATTTTTTGAGCTTGGGCAATCCGAATCTCAGTAGAATTCTTGATTTTATAAATAAAATTGTATTTCCTTCTATCTAAGATGTTAGCATGAAATAATTTAGTATTTTTGTCCCCCTCAATGAATCTGGAGATGGCAGCTTTTTATTTGAGGAAATTTTCTTGACATGAGATGGCATAGAGTAGTGCCTCATTAGTAGATATCAATTCTTTCTGAGAGAATAAACCAACTTCAAACTCTTGAGCTTTTTTGACTTCCTCTTTAGCTTTGTCCACTGAGAGGTGAACATCCCTAAAGTGATTGCAATTTCAGTGTATGAGGTGAGCACCAATATTTTTCTAAAGTTCCCAGAGAAGATGCCAGGGATTTCCAGCACCTATATATACCAATTCTGAGAAACCTCCTTAACAAAATCAGGATGAGTAGTCCATGCATTGTTGAACCTAAAAGGGGAAGGACCAGCTTTGACAGAATTAGAAATTAATATAATAAGAGGTCTGTGATCAGAACCTAACATTGGCAAGTGGTTGATAGTCATGTTAAGGAACTCGTTCATCCAGCATGATTTAGCCAGGAATTTGTCCACCCTTTCCCACAACTTTCCCCTTCTCCAAATGAATCAACTTTCAAAGTTACCAAGGTCAAATAGGCTAGCTTCCTGAATGTGGTCATTAAACTCGGTAATTTTGGACATATCGGGAGGTCTCCCATTCTTCTTAGAAGGAGAAGCAATGCATTTAAAATCTCCACCTAGTTTCCAATTTTGATACATAGAGTTGCTAGTGTTAACTATTTGTAGCCAAAGTTCCTCTTGAGCAACAGGGGAACAAGTTGCATAGACTATAGTAGCAAAACACTCAAATGAATCCATAGATAGATGAAGATGAAGAAAATGAGGGTGATCAATCAGAACATTCTAAGAGACCTCTTTTCTCATGAGTATCCAAATCTTTTTACTGATATTGGCAAAATTCTTAAATCCTTGAAATCTTCTACCAATTTTTTGTGAATTTTTAGTAGTCAAAGGTTCCAGTAGAGAAAAACACCACACATTGTACATCCTGATCAAATGGAGGATTATGTCAAGGGAATTAGGATGTTTAATTCCCCTAACATTCCACCAAAGCATGTTAATCTTGGGAACCTACATTACCCATCCCTCTAGTCCAGGAAAGGGTAATTCAATCAAGCTAAGAAGGAGAACCATTATGCCCTCTGAAATATTCTTGCAACTGCCTAAGCTCATGGGCACCTTTTTTCTTTTTCCTTGACTGAATGATAATCTAGTTGTCATTCATAATTTCTTCAGTAAGGCATTATTGAGGATCTTAAGTTCATGACCAGTCTGGTAGGAGATTTATGATATTGACAGTCTTCCTGAAATGATTCACTTAACAATAGTAGAAATTGCTATCCACTAAAGAGACATTACAACCTCTCTGATAATTGGGGAGGGTAAGGGTAGTGACCCCATCTTGAACCTGCACATCATAGACAAAGTTTCCACTTGCCTCCTCTAGCAAGGTAGAGGGTAGAGGGGCCAAGAGGGTTAGAGCGATTCACAGTAGGCCCATTACTCTAACTGGAAGGAGGATCTTGTATAGTGAAAACTTCCGAACGGATGTCAGTATCAGCTTTAGTTTGTTGAGATAATTTTTATTGTCTCAAATCAAGATTAAGTTTAAAGCATTTCTTTTATGTGTGTCCAAGTAATCTGCAATGTGAGCAATAATAAGGCTTTTGTTCCAACACAATAGGTTACCAATAACTATTCTTGGCAGTCCCTAACAAAATTTCACTGAGGATAGCAGAATTCAAGCAACAAATGGTCTTGACATAGTAAATCTGGCAATATCGAGTTTCACATGTCTATCAAGCATAGCCCCAATAGAGAACAACACTTGATGATGAAGATATGGAAGTTTTAGTCCAGGAAGTTGAAACTAAATAAGGATAATTGGGGGTTCCCATGCTGGATCAAAATCCATGGACCATTTCAGATGTTTCATTGGTTTACCATCAGTAGATAAGATCTTTTTGAAGAAGAGTTATGCATAATCATCCTCCCTTGTGAGTTGTATCATAATGTGGCTCCCATCAAACTGGCCCACCTTCCAACTGCCAATTAGATTGAAGTGATCAAAATGTCTTCAAATAGTATCTTGTTTAGGGTGCCCCATTTGGAATTTTCTAATAAGAGTAAACTTATAATGATTGAGAGATGAGTATATCATTACCAGAAAAGATAAGTGTTGGCTTCCCTGCCTTGTGTGACCCTGACCGAAACAAGTCACAAGAAGTTTTTCTAGTTATAGAACTGTGATAAGTCTGTGGAAAAACACGCTTATCTAAAAATGTGATAGGAATTTGTTCCAGATATGATCACCCCAGCTAAACTTCTCTCAGTTATGAAGAACTTGGTATATGTAGGCAGACGTGCTTTTAGAATTGGTTTTATTGATAATAATTTTATCTCTTATGAAACTGTCAAAGGGAATTGTCGCCACCTGATTCATCTGATTGCTATTCAACAAGGAGTTAAGAATTCTACTGCACCACTGATTATTCTCCCTGTAATCTGCAACCTTGCGGTTGAGATTTGTGTTGTTGGGTTGATGCTAAAGGTGCTTCCCATCAAGACCCCAATTATATATCCAGAAAGTAATTTTCCTTTCATTCAATTCCAAAATAAACATATCTTCTACCTGAGAACTAACACTTTATAAGTTAGACCATATTATAGAGTCCCCCAATTTTTGAGTATCTAAGGTTGGATGTACCTGTTTGCACTATTTAACCCACATGAACTTAGCCCAAAGAGAATCCATTTGTCTAAATTTAATCTAGAGTTTGCATAAATTTATGGCCTTAAGGTGCTGAAAGCTTTTGAAGCCCAAACTATCAACAGTGAAATGGTTGCACAATTTTTACCAGATAGCCCAATGCATCTGTCTTCTTTACCCTGCCCAAAGAAATCTGTTAAATCTTCTATTAAGTAGCACCTGTGTATTCTTCTTTATGGAAGACATTTGCATGATATAGGTGGGAAGGAAGTCAATACACTTTTAAGTAAAGTGATTTGACCACCACTAGACAAAAAGGATGTTGTCCAACAGTATAATTGGCCACTGATCTTATCAATGACTGCATCAAATTAAGTTTGCCTGGTACTGCCTTTAAGCAACTATACTCCCAAATATTTGAAGGAAGAGAAACTTAGTGAGAAGCAAGTATAATCAGAAATCCAACGCCTTACATGGATTTGAACTCCTCAACTAAACATAATGTAGCATTTGTTTTTGTTGTGATAGATGTCAGAACACTTCTACAATTACAATAGATAGTTGCAGATGGCTTTAACAATAAATTTAGTGGTCCTGGAAAACAAATTGACATCCTCAGCAAAAGAAAGGTGGATAACACTAATATTAGATATATGGTTATATGCAATGTGAGGAGATATTTTATAGATCTGATTGAGCAATTTGGATAAATAGTCAAAAATTAAGATAAAGATATTTTGATATAGAGGGTCACCCTACTTAATGTCCTTATAAGCTTTGAAAAAACCATGAGCATTCCCATTTAGAAGAACTCAGTGTGCATTGCATGCCAACCATCTCATGATCGCATTTGTGAACGCAGAAGAGAAACCACTCATCTTCGAGAAATCTATGATAAAATTCCACCTAATGGAATCATATGACTTATTGAGGTCAAGCTAGTAGTTGATGTTGCCCCCTCTACATTTTTAATCTAACTTCAGTAGCATCTCCTAAGCTGGAAGTACATTTTTGCAATAATTCTTCCCTTAACAAAAGTAGATTGATTATCACAAATGACTTTAGGTAAGTGGGTTTGGAGTCTGTACAATAAAAACTTCCAGATGATCTTTGAAATGATAGTGGTTAAGCTGATAGGTCTGAAGTGCTCCCAACTCTTTCTGGTTTTATATTTAAGAATAAGTGCAATAGTAGAAGCACATAAGTAGTTAGGGATATCAATTCACATGAAGAATCCCTAGAGTTGTTGAATTACCTCAACTTTAACAAGGTTTCAAGCTTTCATGCAAAAGTTTGAAGATAACCAATGAAGTTCAGCTACTTTGTTGCTATCAATGGAGTTGAGTGCCACGAGAATTTTTGTTCCTTGTGGGGTGTGAGTAATGTCAATGTTTCTGGTGTACTCTCTCTTAGTGTCAAATAATGTAAGGCTAGTGGGAGAGCTCTCTTCAGATTGTAGGGCGAGGATGTTTTGAAAATAATTAACAGCATCCAAAGTTATGTCATCAGCAATTTGGATCCACCCTCCAGATGAAATCTGGATTTTATGAATGGCATTACTTTTTCTTGTGTAATTAATGCATGCATGGTAGTATCTAGAGTTTCTATAACAATCAATGAATTTGGTTACGGTAGCTTTTTGCTTAAGGAAAATTTATTACAAGGTTATAACATGCAAAAGTGCTTCATTTGTTATAATGAGGGCTAGTACACTAGCTTGACCAGAATAAAAAATTTCCTACTATTATTTTACTTGTTGTTCATCCTCCTCCACTTTAGTAAAAATGTCACCAAAGCATTTATAGTTCCAGTTTGTCATATGCTTGTCCAAATTCTTCAATAATCTCCAATGTTTATGCCAAGGGTTATCATGATGGACATCTTGCCAAGCTTAAGCTACCTCTTTCAAAAAATCTAGATGAGAACACCACATGTTCTAATATCTAAAGGGGACTTTCCCATTGTAGACAGAACCAACTATTGAGATAAGAAGAGGACTGTAATGTGAACCATCCATGGATAAATGAGTATCATTGGTGAGCAGATAGTTGTTTATCCACTGATCATTTGCTAAAAGCCTATCAAGCCTCTCCCATATTTTGCCCCTACTCCAATAAAATTTAGCACTCTGGAACCCCAAATCATGTAAGCCAGCTGATTGAACAATGTCATTGAATATGGTGATGGTATTCAGGTCAGGTGGTCTGCCATCTTGTTATTTAGTAGGTGAACATATGTAGTTGAAATCCCCTCAAATAAGCTAGCTTCTTGACATGGATTGGCTTATATGAATCAACTCCTTTTTTTTTCTATCTAAGTAGCTTTAGTGCAACCAACATACACAAAGGTAGCAACACCAGTCTTACCATCATTGTTAAAATTAAGATGAACAAATTGAGGGTGGCCTACTAAAACAGAAAAAGTGACTTTTTTCTACAAAAAATCCAGATTTTGTTGTTTGAATTGACAAAATGCTAAAATCCAAAAGCTTTTCTAGGACTTTTTGTGGATATTTAGAGATCATAAATTCCGAGATAGAAATACACATAAATTTATTCATCTTATTGAGTTGAAGAAGTTTGTGGAGCTGGGATGTGTATGCCCCCTAACAATCTAACATAGAAGATTAATCATATTGAATAGTTTTTCTCCTCCTTCTAGTTCTAAGGAGAGAATCTAGTAAATAATTGTAAGAAATTTTTCTATCATCTTATAGATGCCTTAGTTCATGAGTCCTTTCGTTTTGTTCTTACTTTATTTAATTTCCCAGTCTTCTTCCAGACCATACTACACCAACTTAATTAGTAGAACTTCGGTGGAGGCTAACAGAAGATCAGCAGGATGGATGACATCATCAACTTGAGGTGAACAGGTTTGAGAGTACAACTTTCAGATTGTTATCCAATTCTAGAAGGGGTTCTAGAGAAGTAATAGTGTTGAAGTTCATATCATTGATGGGTTCTTTACTAGTCATGATAGTGCCAATCATATCAGATAAAATTTCCATAAGGAAATTGAGGGCTTCAGTGAGATCATCCGATGGAATATCATTAGTAACAACAGCATTTAGGTGATCAACAAGATCCATTTGGTTGACAAGTAGCTATATCTGATTGGATTTTGTCGGAGATGATTTTTGTTTTATTATTTTATGCCTCTAAAATGGTATCTTTATCCAAATGTACTAGATTCTTTGATTTTAACTTTGAATATAGTCTGAAATATTTTTCTTGTTTGTGCCAAAAAATTTGACACTTATTGCAAAAATAGGGTCTTTGCTTCATTATGATTGGTTGCCAATAGCAATTGTGGGCAGTGCCCCACCATATTTCATCAACATCTAGAAGTGTGATGTCCCTCTCTGCTAGGATTATGGCTTCAGAAGGTCTGACAAATTGAAGGTGGAGATGTCTAACTTCATTGGCCTTCCTAAGATGGCCTCAATTGAGTAAAGGACTTTGTGTTGAAAGAAATGAAGCTTCAGTCATGGGAGTTTAAAATAGTATTCTAGTATGTGTGGTTCTTGACTTATATCAAACTCAGGATACCATTTGAGTAATTTCATGTACTTTCCCTCAATTAGAATAAATTTTTCGGAAAAACTTCTGACATCAAAAAATCACACCATATGAGTTTTCTGCAGTTTAAAATCTTCAAATGCTTTTCTGATGATATCCATCTCAAGGTGGCCTAATTGGAATTGGCCAATAAATGTGAATTTGTAGTTTTTTACATGATTAATGATTTCATGTTTGAAAAATATGAGTGCATGCTTGCCACCTTTTTTATGAAGTTACACTCTCTTTTACCTTCAAAACAATCACAATAAACTTAAGGGAAACTCAATTTATCCACTTGTGACAATCCAAAAATACCTTTTCCAAACACATCAACAAATAGATCTTTTTTGAAATTAGAATAGGTCCAGGGCCTATGAGATTTCCCGATGGAGGAATGTAAAAGTACCAGTGGGTGTTGTAAACAAGTTAGAAGTCTAGCATAGTACTACCAAGATACAACATAAAAACCACTCAAATACCTCTAAAACATCTGAATAAAATAAAAATATGACCAAGGATAACATCCATTTTAAATAACAGAAAGCCCAGAAATAGGCAAGAAGACAATGCCACAGGCGATTCTAGGAGAGAAAATAACAGCGGTCTTATAAGCCCACAATGCATCATCTAATCTCAAAGGCCAATACATTAAATTGATAATTTTTTTCTAAAATGCTTTTGATTTCTCTATTAGATACATCTGCTAAATCACTGATTTAAGGATGATATGTTGTGGTAACCCTATGTTTAATTTCATACTTTCTAACTAATGTTCAACCCTTCTATTCCTAAAGTGGCTCCTCCAACACTAATGATTACTTTAGGCACACCAGATCTAATAAAGATATTTTTAAAAAAAAAATTTGCTACACTTTCAAAATCAAAATTTGGAAGAGTCGCTGCCTCAATCCATTTTGAGACATAGTCCCAAGCTATCAGATTTAATAAAGTCTCTAACGAAGGTACAAAGGGTCTCATAAAGTCTAAACAAACATAAAAAATCTCAATCTTCATTGTTAAAATTAGAAGTGTTTCATCATGCTTAGAAGTATTACCTACTCTCTGGCATCTATCACGAGGTTTTATATATTCATTGACATCTCTAAATAAAGTAGGCCAATAAAATTCAAATTGTAAGATCTTAAAAGCAGTACAATTTACTCCAAAATGTCTTCCAAATTCAGAAAGATGACATTTCTTAAAAATTTTAAAGATTTCTTCTAGGGGTACACATCTTCTAATCACCTGGTCCTTACATTTTTTATAAAGGTATGGATCATCCCACAAGTAATATCTGATATCATGGATGAATTTCTTCTATTGATGGTATGTCAGACCATATGGCATAATATCACTAACTTTAAAATTTATTATGTTAGTATACCACAAAATAATTCATTCAATAGTAATAAACAGTTGCTTATCAAAAAAATCTTCATTGATCTCATCTTCATAATCAGATGAATTCCCTTGATCGAGCCTTATAAATGGTTTGCTATTTGATTCTCAGTACATTTCCTATCCACCACTTTGATATCAAATTATTGCATCAAGAGATATGATCTGATTAATCTTAGCTTGATACCCTTTTTTGGCAGCAGATATCGAATTACAGAATGATCACTACGAACATTACATTTAGTTTCAATCAAGAACAACCTAAAGTTATCACATGCATATACTATAGCTAAAAACTTCTTTTCAGTAGTGGTATAGGTATAGTTAATTTGAGCTTCATTTCATTACGGGCTTTGCTGATATAATATATAACTCTAAAAATCTTTTCCTTTTGTTATCCTCATACTATCCAGATAGCATAGTTACTTGCAACACACATTAACTCAAATGATTTTCCCTAATCAGGTGAGTCAATAATAGGAGCCGCAACAAACTTCTCTTTCAGTGTATTGAGGGCTTTTAAGCATTCATGGTCAAAATAAAATATAGCCTCCTTTTCTAAGAGATGGCATAAGGGTTTGGTAATTTTATAAAAATCTTTAATACATCACCAATAAAATCCAACATGTCATAGAAAACTTCTAACCCCTCTCACAGTAGTACGTGGATGTCATTTCTCAATAATTTGAAATTTTGTTGAGTCCACTTACACACCTTTTATGAAAATATTATGCCCTAACACAATACCCTCAGAAACCATGAATTAGCATTTCTCCCAATAGAGATTATGGTTTGTGTCTTAACAGCATTTTAGCACTTTCACCAAATGATCCAAAAGAGTAAAATGAAGGGCCAAACACTGAAATGTCATCCATAAGAATTTCTCTTCCCTTCTCGATTAGGTCATAGAAAATAGACATCATATATTGCTTAAACATAGCTGGTGCGTTAGATAACCCAAAGTGAATTATTTAAAAAGTAATATTAGCATAAGTACTTGTGAACATGGTTTTATCTTAATCCTTAAGAGCAATAGGTATCTGATGATACTAAGAATATCCATCTAAAAAGAAAAAATATGGATGGTTAGCTAGCCTATCTAGCATCTAATTTAGAAAAGGTAAAGGAAAGTGATCTTTCCTTATGCCGAAATTTATTTTCCAATATTTTATGCCTATAAGCCACCAAGTGACATGTCTAGTGGGAATTAAGTCTTTTTGTTAATTTATAGACATCATCACCCCTCCTTTCTTAGAAACACAGTGAATAGGGCTAACATATTCACTATCTAATATAAGATAGATAATACCTGCAACAAGCTATTTCAAAATTTTCATTTTTACTACTTTTTTAAAAATTGGATTTAATCTCTTTTGAGGATCAGCCCTGGGTTTATGATTATCTTTTATTCGAATCCTATGCATACCTATAGAGTGACTATCTCACATTATATCAGTTAAGGTCCAACAGAAAGTTTTCTTATAATTCCTTAGAATAACCATTAATTTCTTCTCTTCAAAATGAGTTAAATCTGAGGATATGATAACTGACAATGTTGATGACTTCCCCATATAAGCATACTTTTGGTATTTGGGAATCACCATCATCTCTATTTTAGAGAGTTCCTTAATAGAATGAATAAGAGGTTTATTATTTTCTGTTAAATCTAGAATTTTAACCTCTTCTAAATAATTTTTATATTCTCTTATACTATTAGAGTAGATTCATCTACACTTCTCACTGAGTGCTACTGTCTCGTAATCACTGAAATGTTGGTTAAACTTAAATCTTGGAGGTTAATAAGGTCTATAGTTCTTACTACTCTGGTTATTCCAATTTTCTAAAAGATTTATTTGGTTATTTCCATATTGTTGGTTTCTTCCATTAGAGTTGTTGTTTCAGTTAATGTTAGAATGGTTCTTCCAACATGGGTAATAGAAATTGGAATAAAGGTTGTAAGGTGTGTTGTTAATCGTATTTAATATGTCAAATGATGAAATATTTGCATTATGAAACTATCCAAATGAGTTTTTACTCAATTAGTAGAGGTACTTCACTTTAATTCATCTTAATTTGGTCTAGCTATCTTGATATGCCTTCAACCTAAGAAGTTTGAATCGAAAGCACATCTATGACGTGTAAACTAGCTACCTACCTAGGGTCTACTCTCTTAGAAGGCCATTGAAAATGGTTAGTGGTCATCTCCTCAATCAGAAAATAAGCCTCATCAAAAGATTTTGACATTAACATCAATATTACATAAAGGGATCCTACTAAACCAATATGAAAAGTCTAAATAATCAACCAATCAGGTAGTGCATGATGTGGGCACTTCCTAAGAAGCTCCTTAAATCACTTATATGCCTCATAAATTGACAAACATTTGTATTAGCAAAATGAAGTAATATCATTATGTAATTTAGCTATTTTTGAAAGCAGAAAATTTTTTGCTACGAATTTTTGGGCTAAGTTGCCCCGTGTCCAAATTGATCCAGGTGGTAATTATTTCAACCTCATTTTGGCTTGTTACCTCAAGGAATAGGGAAAATGCTTAAGCATAACAACATCATTGGATACACCATTATGGCAAAATGTAGCGCAAAGTTCTACGAAACTTTCTAAGTGTAAATTTTGATCATCGATGTCGGTCCCCCAAATTTGTTGTTCTACACAATTTGGATGATAGCACTCTTATGTCCAAATGTGTTCGTTTCTACTACTGGGGTTTGAATACTTGGGTGAATTTCATCTACCGTAAGAATTGCATATTCACTTAATGTTCTATGTGAATTTTGATCATTAATCTATTCTTGGGCTTTTAAATTAATTTGTTGATAGTTTTTCATTTCTTCTTGAAGTCTTTTCTGTTTTCTACTCCTCTTAATAATTCTTAGTGGTTTCAAATTGTAGGGTTCAAGTCCTATAGGTCATGAACGATGCATCCATTGACTAAAGACTTAGCAAGTAGGTTTCACACTAAAATACTAGTCAAATACACAAAAATATTTTTTAGAATTATACTTTTTAAACTAAACAAGCAATTAGAAACAAAAACAAACACTACGGATTTTTGACTCTAAGACTAAATGGTTCAATTACAATTCTTCTAAGTAACTACACTGTCGCTCACCGAAATTAGCACCAAAAACTTGATACACCCCATTACCAAGTGCACCTAAACTCTAGGGTCTCATGCAAGTGTATGTTTCATTTCAGTAATATCAAATTTTGAGTATGGAATATTGATCCCATAGGGGGTGATGGATTAGAATTTTGAGAGGTTCTAGCCTACTAAGTAAAGTTCATAGCCTATAATTTGAATTAAGTAATATTTCTACAAACAAATCCTACTAAAATTTGACCTAGTTTAAGGGTTAAATCCGACAAAAATCTTACTTATCCTTTTTGGGTTAGTGATTATCATGTTATAAAGCTACCTTCCCTTGCAATGATTAAAGTGGTAGTGTAGAAAATGTTAAGTGTCAGTTATAAATGTGGCCAGTGAAAATTAGGAGCAACTCTCTTCCTTACCCTCTTCCGAGTGTATAAAGAAGTTTGGTTAAATAGCTCCAATTTGAACCTATCAAAGACTACATCCTTAACATTTGCATCTCCCAACGAAATACTTCCATTATACACTATAGATCAATTTGAATATCTTGGTTTTTTTACTATAGATCTCCTTAGACATTATGGATCACAACAAATTTTAAAGATTCTTTTCACTAGAATGAAAATGAAATTACAAAAGTTACACATCACATTAAATTTTAAAAATCAATTTTTAGAAGCACTTTGCACTCCTATATAAACTACTCAACAATTAAGAGTAAATGTAAGAAAAATCTACTAAGAAAACATGAAGAACACAAAAAAACAACTTTAAAAAAAACCCATGAAATACTTAGCTTTCTTTCCTTTAAAAAGCTCTGAGAATGCTCTTTCAAAGATCTCTTAATCCCATACTACTTTGTTAAATACACTCCTCACATTAAAGCTAAAATTCCGCCCCACATGATCAATGAAGCCTATCCTATTCTTTCCTATAGCAAACCTTTCCACCTTTCACAATAGATAGCTCTCCTCCCTTCATAAGTGCTCTTTTATCAGACTGAATAACTCCTCAAATCATGGATATGAACTGTTGAAAACTGCCAAGACAGTTTCTGGTGAATACGTGCTAGTCTCTCAATTTGCGTATTCTAGTATGGTCGCCTATGCACCCAAAAGTCTGGCACAAATGCACTAGTGAAGTGGAACCTAAGTGCCTAATGGCTAGTGCTTAAGGGCCAGGCTCTCAGGTTCCTAGGCCTGGAATAAGTTCCAAGGCTCCCAAGAATTCTTCCACCTAGACACCAATCTTTTGTAGTCTCTTGAGCTCAAAGTCACCTCCACTTTGCTCCATATCTTCTTTACATTGCTCCATTTATAATAACTATTGTACCTAAAAGAAAAATAGAAAAATACATTTATTTAAAGTGCAATTTCATCCATAAAAATGTGCAAAATATAATGGAATTTAAGCATCTTTTCCAGAGAACACATTGCAAGAAAGAATCAAATCATTTGTAAAGGAAAATGATTAAAAACTTTACCCCCTCCCCTCCCCCATCCTTAGAAAAAAAATTAGCATTGAGGATAACTGTGAAAAAGCTTATTGAAAGTGCAAGAAAGATAATTCATTGCAATAAAGAGAAAGAGAAGAGATAAGGGATCTCCCAGTTTATCCCCACAACCCGATTTAAATCGCATATGCCTTTGACGATTTATGCCAATAGAGTAATAATTATTGTGGAGCATCATATATAATAAATTGCAGATTTTAAGAGAGAAACCTTTAACCCACATTACCTTTATGATGAATTCCTAACTAATGATATCAAAAGCTTTCCACATTTAATGTTTCAAAATGAGGTTTCCTCCTCTAGCTCTATGCTCTAAGTTTTGTATTAATTCCTACATAATTAAATCCTATTAGTTATTTATCTTCTAGAAATAAAGCCAGCTTACTGAAGGAAAATGAGATTCTTTAAGGGTTCTTAAAGCCACTTTACTATAATTTTGCAATTTTCTTTTAGTGATAGTAGTGTTTAAGCTTATGAGACTAAAACCCTACTAACTATGCTTAACACTATTGTATATCATATGACTAAGGAAAAACTTTACATAAAAACAATAATAACCTTTTTAATTATTCCTAAATTTTATATACCGAAAGCTGAAGTTGAACCATCTGACCTAGTAGTTTTAGTGATATCAAAAGACATTAAGATCTCTCTAATCTTAGTTTTAGTGTTTGTGCGAGGAGATGTGCGTTATTAATAGCACAAGAAATATCAAGGAAAATCACAACATCATAGTTTGACAAATCCATAGGCTAACGTGCTAAAATTTCATGATAATAAGAAAAAACACTATCATAAAATTAACTCTTAATTATATAATATGTAATTATTTGGCTTTTTAATTTTCAAAATAGTGTTTTCCTTGCACCTCTACTTAATTCAACTATTGAAATAAATAGTGTTTTATTCCCCTTCAAAAAAATAGTATAAGTAGATTTTCGCCTTAAAAAATCCATCTCTATTTTGATTATATAGCCTCAACCAGTTCAAATTTCTGCACATTGTCATTACAATAATTAGCTTCCATTTTGCAAACTAAAGATTATGTTTGTTTAATTTAGTTAGAGGTATCACCAATAACGTTTCAATTCCAAACTTTGAGTTTGGTTTCCATGTCTTTATGATGTTGCCATAGGTATGCCAAGAAGTAACATTTCTCTCCCCCTTCCAACTTGTTTAAAAAAAAATCAAGAAAATTAACATGTTTTGTCCAAACTCTTAGGTACTAAATTGGTTTGCTTAGCATTTTATAAGTTAATGCAACTTTGACAAGAAGAGGTGAATGATTAGAACCAATAAACCCAAGGTAAGCAAATCTTATGAATTGATTGGATTTAATACACATAAAATGTTCTTCTCAATTATTTTTAGCACTCAAAGATGCCAGCTTGTCTATTTATGTGTTGTCATATAATTTCATCATTCAAATAAATATCCCTCTTAAATCATATGAATGATTTGAAGAGCAAAAGAATCAAATAGAAAAAAAAATACAACAACAAATAGATAAATTATTTAAAATAAAAGAGACAGAAGGCTTATATATGGGTAATCCTCGTGTGATGGACATAGAGAATTCATCCAAAAAGAATTGGATAAAAAAACCTTAATAAACGACAACCACAAATAGGAACCCTATATAAGCCACCCATAACAAGAGAACTAACAAGAAAATTTGTATTTGGGGTCAAGAGTCTCCTAGAGGAACGTATCACTAGCTAATTATATCCTGAGGATACTCAGGAAGACTCTCAATAAAAGAGGTGTCACGTTAAATTGTCATGGACTTGAACAATAGGTCATCAAAGGATGGTTCTTTCATGTGGGAATGTCACGATGCTTCAAACCTCTAGTTAAGTCATCCGGCAAAGAGTGGGTCTCTCACATCTCAAATGGGTAACAATTCATCATCACATGGAGCCCATGAAATAAAAAAAATCAACTTGTCAAGAATTTCCCAATATGTCAAAGCATGTCTAGGTGATAATGGCAGAGGAAAAATCGTATTATCCTAAAAGAGCGGAGGATGTTAAAATGATATCAATGAAGTTAAAAGAGCGAAAGGGCTCAAAGGTGCTCAACACAGAAAGGGTTGAGTAATCCTAAAAGGCAGAGATAGCCTTCTCGGGGTACCACAGACCTATCATCCCAAACTACTAGGACTCTAAGTTTACTCAGTTGTGAAGGTTGTTGACCGAACATGTTTAGTGATCCATGGTCAGCAATCTGTGAATTACATCATCCATGGGGACCTTAGTAGCCCTATTTACTAAGCAAGAAAAATCTTTCCTAAGATTATCAATTTGGAGCTCAAGAGGTGTGACTTACACTCTCCAGACATATTACCATAATGGATCTCTACAAAAGAATTCCGTAACATATTACCATTTATATCAAGCATGCAAGCATACTAAAAGCACAAAGTAAAACAGATGCCTGACTAGGGCAACCAAACAAACATAGAAGAATATTAGACATTAAAAGGCTACCTACCATCCTAGACATATCCTAGCACACCAAACCAACATCTAAGTGCATAGGGTGAAGTCACCGGCTATCATATGATTTTAACGAGGTTGCCACTCCAACCCCGTCCTATGGATCTATGGGATCTAAAGCATGTCAAAAGAAAGGGGATGACATTTTAAAATAAGTGACCTCTCATATGACCAACTTATTTAGTTTTAAAAATTGGCGGATAACAATTAAAAAAAGATGGCAGGTACGCTTTTATAGTGTTATTTAATTTCTGTCATTTTACTTTCTGCAACTTACTCTTGCAAAATATTATAACTGCTTGGATGTGCACTTGCAAAATTAAAACCAATTTAAAAAATTAATCAACATTTTCAAAAATCTAAAACAATTTGTTTCAAAGGTAACCATAAATTCTTTGAAATTTCACTAAACTCAAAACAACATTTTGAATTTACGGGAGTCCCTCAAATGAGGTAACCCACGGTTGCTAACTAGAACTCCAAGGTTTAAATGGGTTTTACAACTCGTTTAAGCTAAGTAAATTTAAAAGAAAATAGTGATACCAGAACAAGGGAACTGTGGGATCCTAACCCGTGTTGCTCTAATCAACTTTAACCCGCTCTTATTGAACTTTTAACTTGTCAATTAAATTGTTTGAACCTCAGACTTTAGGACTGCCAATTCACGAAAGAGCTGGGAGCTAACCTTGTGGGTAGTCTTCAACAACATGAAGATGAACAACAGCATGAGAATCTTCAACAGCATATCTTTTCTTAGAATTAAACAACAAACAAAAGGATTTCGAGATTGTCTGTCTAGTGCAACATAAATCCTCAACTCATCTTTAGGCTTTTGTACGATCATGTAATGTAATGTAAGCCCTAACACATTTTAGGATTCTGAGGTTTTCATTCGTCACGACCTAAATCCTCACATCTTCGAAGCTATTTATACAATTTTCTTGCATAAATAAATGCCCTAAGTGATAAAATTAGCAGGATGAAACATTCAATAATTCTACTCTCCAAAATTAAAGCCAAATAGTAGGATAGCTTGGGAAGTCACCGAGGTTCTCCTTAGGATCCATGACATCCCCTAGTTCTTCTTTATTTGGATTCCAAAATAAATGTTCCAAATTTGAGCCATTCCCCTTTTCACACCTTTTTGTCCGATCTTTCAAAAAGTCCTATCTCCTTAAATTCTTGAAGACAATATCCCTTGATTTTTACCGAGAGTTTTCTTAGGTGACTTCGACTATCTAAGATGTAATTAACTATAGCGGCTTGCCATTATAGGAAAATTTCAAGAACCCAGCTTAATATAAACCATATTTAATTTTTCATATTAAATAAGGGAACTTATCGGTCAACATAAAAGATGAATTTTCACAAACTTAAATGGATGTCATAAATTCTTTAGCTTATTTAATCGAGCCTTACCAGTAAGTAGTGTGTCTACCTTTCGAGATAGATGCATTTATTGCGGTATTAAGCTCGTTTATTTAAACTACTGAGAATATGAGATCAGTCCGGTCTTACATTTTCAAAATCTAAAATACTACTTTTTCCCAAATTATATATATTAAATTAAATTAAACCTTGCGTCGAGATTCCTATTCCGACAACCGAAAACTTCCAATTTGGTGACCGATAGCTTCTAGCGACTCCGCTGGGGAACAAAAGTTTCTCTCTCCATTTAAATTAGGAAATATTGTTCTCCTACATCGGTAATGTATCCAGATAGGGACATGGACCAAATTACTCTTCTTCCGTTGACATGCTTCACCAATTTCTTTCTTAGGTAAGTACGGTCAACAATTTTGGACTTCAGGACTGTCTGTTCAATCATCTTTGAACTGAGAGGTTCAAGAGTTCAGTTGGATTTTTCTCTTTTGTGTGGGGTCAGACCCCCAATAGCTCTGTTGGTGGACTACTTCCTCCTTGGCATTATGCGTTGTCAAGTTGGTCCCGCACTGGGTCTTAAAACTTCACTTTCACTTTTGAGTTTAGTTTACTACTTTGTAAATTAAATCAAATTGTGTCATAATGTGCTTGCTCTTTAACCTTTCTTATTTTATTAACTAAATCCTTCTACTTTCAAGCTTTTTTAACTAAATTTTAAAAACCTTCACATGCTAAAAATTAAAATAAAAACTTATGCAGTCTACAGATCGGCCTTTGTCAACTTTTAGTGTTCACATTAAAATGTTGAGGTGTTGGCCGAATAACTAACCCAGAGCTTTCTTTTTGAAGCTACTGCAATGGTGTTCCCAATGTTCACTTTCTCCTGCAGCCTGCCAACCAGTCGCAATGCTCGCAATGTTGCTCCCACCATCAAGTTTGGAACAAGATTCAATGATCTTGAAGTCATTCTCAGAAAAGCCCCGTTCATCATAATGAAAGTTGCCGCTCTGGAAGTTCAAGATCCTCCTGTTTAACTTAACCTGAACAGTCCCCAGGATCTCCCTTCTTGCAAGAAGGTGAAAATTGTTGCTGCCTCAACACTTGTTAAGTCTGTTGTCCCCTTTTCTACTAAAAGAAAAGAGGTTATGGTTGTTGAAGAAGCAACCGATAGATTTACCATCCCGCCATCTTGGATCAAGTTTGAAGACTGTGTCGTTAACTCGATCTCAAAGACGAAACTGTAGTCGAAAGGGCTTGGAAAGTCGCTAAAGCCCAAATTTCAGAAAGCATATCTATTGGTGAGTTCCCTCATGAGAAAGAACTTAGATTACTTGAAGCCTCTCCACTCCTGCGAGAGAGTAGGTTTCACCCATTGATGAATACTAATGGATATGAAAGTATTCAAAAGATTGTTGCTACCTTACCATCATTTCATGGACATCTGGATGTAGAGAGGAGTGAGAGAAGCCCACTCCTATCACTAAAGTCTCTACAATGTTTCTGAGATTGGTTGCTAAAGAAGGATGTTTAGTGTTGAACTGCTTAAGCGATTGGGATGCGCGGTGTCTCCTCGAATGAAGAAAAAGATTTTGAGGAATGTCAGATCTGCCCGACAATCTTAGAAATCAATTGAAGTTTTTCCATCCCGTATTCCCGTCAAATTCCTTATGGGAAGTTGAATTGATATTGTCATTACTACCATCTATTTTATTACCTCTACTACTCTAAAGTCTACAGGATGTCAACCGGTCAAGTCACGTCAGGGTTTTAGGATACTGTCAGTTGTTGCTTGTAGGAGTGCCCCAAAGAAGGAGAACATAAGGAAGTCACTTAATACTGTGTTTGGTCTACACCATGGGGAGCATACCTCTCTTCGCCATATCGATGCCTCCATTGAGACACCCCATCTTAAGTCATCACTGGTAAAGAAGAAGATATGGAGTTTGTCAGTAGCCTATCAGGAATCACATTTGATTGGTATGTCGAGCTACCTAACGGATTGATCAATACATTTGTCGAGTTAGAGCAGTCATTCGTGAAAAGATTTGCTGGAGCACAACACCATGTTTCTATCAAAGATCTCATAGTGGAAATAGAGAAGCCTAATGAGACTTTAGTAGACTATATCTTAGGGTGGAGAAACCTTAGCATGAAATGTGAACCTCAACTACAGGAACAACATGTGATTGAGATTCTACTTGAAAACATCCTTGGGCCGGTAGCTTTCATGCTAAAGGGACTCTCCATCAAGTCCTTCAAGAAGCTGCTAAGCAAAGCTTGCAGTTTACAAGAGGAAGTTAAACACCTAGATTCCCAAGAGAAGTCAGATAAGCTCAGGAGAAGCAGGATATTAAAGAATGTCCTGGATAGTGGCAACAGTTGTTAAGGGAACACAGCCCGTAAAGATACAGTAGAGCATTCTCACCAAAGTTCCCAGCAATTGTCATAACATGCTCAACAACAAACATAGTAGTATGGCCAATCTAGCCAACAATCACACCAGGGAGGACCACACCGAGCAAAGGGTAGAGCGGGTCTGACTCTTTCAGAACGAAAGAAAAGGGTATATTCTTTCAAAGATGAGGCTGTGCCGAAGATGTTCAGAAATTTAATGAAGAAGCTTGAGTTCATATTACCAGAATCGAAGAGGCCGGAAGAGGTTGACAAGAAGGAATTTCCCAATTTCTGCTCTTTCCACCGGATGTTTGAACATACAATAGATGTCTGTTTTATTTTCAATGATTGACTCGAGAGGATTTTTAAATTAAGAAATATAATCATCTCGAAAGTATATTTGAAAGAAGCTAAAATTGGTTATGTGAATACTATTTTCTCTAAGCCAATCACTCTGATAGATCTGTATTCAGAAAAAGAGAGATGGAGTACAGTTTGGAGCAAGTCATCCTAGAAGATATTGGATAAGATTCAGACCGCTTCAACGCAGGCAGCCGTTCAGAGTCTACAGCCTGTCCACCCCAAGATGGAGATTTTGTCAGAGAAATTTCTGCAACCGAAAAGGAGAATAACGACGTAACAAAGACCAATTGCAAATGAGGTAGGAATGGGGCTGCCTCTGTTAGATTGGTTGTCTCCAATTCGGGGAAGAAAATCCTCAAACCTCTGACCATGTAGGATTATCTTTTTGCCCCACTAGGGTATTATGAAAATAATGATTATGATTTTGGCTACATTTTAACTATTTCTAGTGATAACGTAACTGACTTTGCTCAATCTAACTCCGATCTTGATTCCCAAACCGATCTTCAAATTGTACTTAAGTCCGATGAACCTATTAATAAGAACAAAGAAGATGTCAATGATACTGGTTATGATAGCACCATGAGTGAGGAACCAGTGCTTGAGTGCCACAATGCACCGCTCACCATCAATTTGGATCCCTCCGATAAAAAAGAGACACCAAAAATTTTGCTTACAACATCTCGGGAAGAAGAAATCACATAAATAAATCTAAGGAGTGGGAAAGTGTTACCATCGAGGTCAACTCCAGTGGATAAAAGAAAACAAATAGTCACTCAAGAAGAGTTACCTCCACCTCCGCCAGTGGAAGAACCACATAATCAAGTAAAGATTGGAGGATTATATAAAGAGGGTTATAACGTGCTAGCTCATTCTAGGAGGTTGCTAGCAAAACTAAGCATTTATGACGCTCTAATTTTGTCAAAGGAGATGAGAGATTCTATAATTACAGCCTTGCTTGACCTAGAGATTTGCTTAGCTGGCTAGCACATCCTCGGATGAAGTTTGTTTGTTAAAAGAATATCCTGAGATAACCTTCACAGATGAAGACTTGTTGCTCGGTACCACTGACCATAGCCGACCGCTCTACATCTCCATTAATATCGACAGATTTGTATTGTCCAGAGTTTTGGCTGATCTAGGAGCAACATTTAACATAATGAGTTTACGAACATTAACATATTTAGATATTGAGGCTTAAGAGCTTAGATCTGATAAAATGATGTTAAGAGGATTTAACCAGAAGGGAGAAAGTGCCCTTGGATTGATTACACTGTTAATGAAAGTTGGAAAACTAGTAGCAACCATAAAATTCTACATCATCGATGCATAGACCTCTTTCAATGCTTTACTTGGACGATCATGGATTCATGAGCATAACATGGGTTCCATCGCCTCCACACCAATACATCAAATATTTCAAAGAAGGACAGGAACATTGCATTAAGGGAGATTTACGGTCATTTTCAGTTCATGAAGTGGGAATTCGCCTACTATGCACCTCCAAAGAAGAAAGTCTTTTCCAATGAAGTTATGACAAATAAAGAATCACAAAGAAGAGGTCATTCAAATCCGCTTCAACGATCTACTACCGTTTCTTTACAACGAGCTGGTAGAGGTTCTTTCAGCCCATACACTCGAGATCGTGGTTGGGGACATGGATGAGGAAGAACCAACACGTTTGTTGAATGGACTAGGCCATCCATCAACATCGACATGGAAAAAAATTCTGATGAAGAAAGCTCCAAGGAAGAAATGATGTGATAAAATAGAAGAAACCACAATATGATATTTCCTTGAAAGATGTGGAGAAAGATGAATATGAGTCGATGTATTATTGGATCAACCACTATATGCATGTCATGACCCATACTCCAATCTAAACTCAAAAGGTTGAGCATTTAGAGATCAAGGAAGTCTGTAGTGTTGGTTTGAAGCCGATCAAGTTTTACCGTGCTTCCCCTTCTACTGGTTCTGAAAAATCATGTAAATTTGGATGAGGTTTCTAATGAAGTAATGAAATTAACTTTTGGTTAGTTTTCTCCTTGTGTTAAAAAGTTATCAATCGATGACTCGGAATTTTTCATGGTTGTTACTAGCAGATTGGAAGAGGATTACCTCAATGTAGAGGATGACTTTCAAGATCAGTTGATAGATGATGCCTCACCATAATTTGAAGAAAAAATTAAGTCAACAATTTATGAATTAAAAGAGGTCAACCTCGGGATTGAGGAGCAGCCACGACCTACCTTCATAGGTTGTCTACTCAATGAGTAAGAATCCACAGAACTAATAAAGTTATTGTCAAAATTTAGAGATTGCTTCGCTTGGAGCTATGAAGAAATGCCAAGGCTGTCAGCAGAAGTTGGAGTTCATAAGCTCAAAGTAGACAAAAATATGACCCAACTTAAAAAAGCTCCCAAAAGAATGCGCCTTGAGATAGAGAGACAAGTCATTGTCGAGGTAAAGAACTTAATAGACACTAGCTTTGTAAGAGAAGAGCAATACCTGACATGGTTAAACAATATTGTATAGGTTAAGAAGAAAAATGGACAAATTTATGTATGCGTCGGCTTCAGGGTTTTAAACAAAGAATGTTCAACGGATGAAATTCTACTACCGATACCATAATTAATGGTGGACATCGCATCGACACATGAGATTTTTTCTTTTATGGATGGATTATCAGGTTATAATCCAATCAAGATGGCTCCAAAGGATGCAGCACTTACAACATTCAGGACACTGATTGGGATCTTTTGCTACACAGTGATGCCATTCAGGTTTAAGAATGTCGGAGCAACATATCAACAAGTTATGAAGAAGGTCTTTGATGACCTCATGCATAATCAAGCTGAGTGCTACGTGGATGAGTTGGTCATCAAAAGTAAATAGAAAATAGACTATTTGTACAATTTTAGGATCATGTTTGAACGATTATGACAATATTATCTAAAGATGAATCCCTTAAAGTGTGCTTTCGACATCACCTTTGAGAAATTTCTAGGATTCGTTGATCATCATTAGGGAATCGAGATTGACTCGGATAAGATTAAAGCTATTTTGGAGATGCCTCCTCCTAAATCCTTGAAACAACTAAGCTCCTTCCAAGGAAAGTTTGCATATCTAAGATGCTTTTTTTCTAATCTCCTAAATAGGTGTCATCCCTTCTTGACATTAATTAAAAAGGATGTCAAGTTCATTTCAGAAGAGAAATGTTAGCAGGCCTTTGTGGACGTAAAGCAATACTTAATGACACCTCCTATTTTGGTAGCCCCTATCCCAGAAAACTGTTGATACTTTATGTCGTTGCCTTAGATGACCTTCTCGGGGCCCTGTTAGCTCAGGTCCATGACAAGGGTAAGGAAAATGTGCTCTATTACCTAAGTCTGTGTCTAATACCGATAGAGGTAAAGTATCCACCTATTGAGAAGCATTGTCTAGCTTTAATTTTTGCTGCCCAAAAGCTTAGGTATTACATGCTTTCTCATAAAATTACCCTCACTTTTAAAGTTAATCCATTGCAATATTTGATGACCTAAACAACACTTTCCGGATGTTTAGCAAGTTGGTCAATGATTTTATTGCAATACGATATAACTTTTGTTCCCCTACGAGCTATCAAGGGACAAATTTTAGCAGATTTTCTCACAACGCACCCACTTCCAGCTAGGTCTCCACTCAACGATGAATTACCAAATGAGCAGATACTGCAAGTAGAATTGTTTAGTGTCAGACATTGAGAAATGTACTTCGATTGAACTTCATCAACAAGGAAGGACAAAGGATCAGAAATGGTAATGTCACGCAAAGAAGGAATTGGGCTGGCTTTCATCATGCCAGATCAGGGTATGTTGAGATTCCCCTATCACCTAACAGAGCCATGTACAAAAAATGAAGAAGAATATGAAGCATTGATCATTGGGTTAGATTTGGCAATCTCAATCGATATAAATGATATTGTCGTCTATGACCACTCACAACTCATCATCCAACAAGCTGCCGGACAATTCAAGATTTTGAAGCCAAGGCTAGCAGAATACCACTGATATACAATGAAGCTATTAGAACAAATTCCCAATGTGATTCTATACCAGATCCCCCGGGGAGATAACGCCCATGCAGACCCTCTAGCAAAACTTGTCAAGGAACTGACATGTCTACTAGAAGATTCCATCAAAATTACAATACAAGAATATCAGGTTTTGTGTCGGATCAACCTCGACTATTTACATAAGCTCAAAAAAGAAGGAATGATGATTGCAGTTGATGACATCAATGAAGATTGAGATAAGTGATTAATAGAATATTTGCAAATTGTAAAGCTGCCAAAAGATAGGTTTGAGACATATCATATCACAAGAAGAGTTATGTCATATGCTCTAGTGGGTGATGTCCTCTATAGAAGATCATTTGATCATATGTGGTTGAGGTGTCTCAGCAGAGCAGAAGCATAAAATATTGTCAAAGAAGTACATGTCGGATTGTGTGATGCTCACTATTCAGGGCCTAAAATAAAAAATGATGGTCAAGAGACTTGAATATTATTGGTTAGCAATGTTATTCGATTACATGGACTAGCTAGAAGGTGTCACCATTTTTAAGTGCATTGGGTAGTCTTACACCAAGCTCCAAATGTGTTGCACCTAACTGTTGCCTCGTGGCCATTCGAGTGTTGGGGCACAAATGTAATAGGTCTAACAGATCCTCCATCCTCTAAGAAACATTGATTTATTCTTACCGCTACAAATTACTTCTCCCAGTGGGCAGAAGCAGTGCTGTTACGAGAGGTTACAACACAACATGTACTACAATTTTTCAAGAGCCAAGTCGTCTACCATTTCGATGTTCCACGCAGAGTGATTTCTGACAATGGGACAGCCTTTATAAGCACAAAGATCAACAATTCCATCAAATTATATGGGAAAAAGTAGAGATACTCTATCCCAGAGCAAATGACCTAGTTGAGACCTTTAATAAAATGCTTGTGAAAGTCTTAAAGAAACCAATGAGACAGCCTTCATATGATCATCTCTTGGGTCGGATGTGAGTCATCGTGCTTTCCTTCTTAATCTAGTTTTTTTTGCAACCTCTTGGGTTGGATGTGAGTCATTAAGCTTTCTTTTCCAACGTAGTGATATATTTCTGATCAACTCTTGAGTTGGATGTGAGTCATCTTGCTTTCCTTCTTAATCTGATTTTTCTGCTACTTCTTGGGTTGGATTTGAATCATGGAGCTTTCCTTCCCAACGTAGTGATATATTTCTGATCAGATCTTGAGTTGGATTTGAGTCATTGTGCTTTCCTTCTCAATCTGATCTTTCTGCTACCTCTTGGGTTGGATGTGAGTCATCGAGCTTTGCTTCCCAATGTAGTGATATATTTCCAATCAACTCTTGAGTTGGATGTGAGTCGTCATGCTTTCCTTCTCAATCAGATCTTTTTCTTACCTCTTGGGTTGGATATAATTCATCAAGCTTTCCTTCCCAAAGCAGTGATATATTTCTGATCAGCTCTTAAGTTGCTGTTAGTCATAGTGATTTCCTTCTCAATCTGGTCTTTCTGCTAGGTCTTAGGTTGGATGTGAGTCATCGAGCTTTCCTTCCTAGCACAGTGGTATATTTTTTTATCAGCTCTTTAGTTAGATGTGAGTCATTGTGCTTTCCTTCTCAATCTGTTACCTTACTAATTTTCATAGTAGAAAGTGATTTCAATGAAATAAAGAATTGTTGTGCCTTCTAAGCAAGATTTAACAATGATGATGAAAAGCTTACATTCCCATCATCTCTGACCTCCTAATTCACATCTTCATCCGTAAGGTATCGATAAAGTTCATCATATTATCTCTCGTAAGGGTAAAATTTACGTAATGGTAGATAGGCACATTTCCAATCATAAAAATCTCGTTAATTCTTGATGGAGTGAATTGCACAAACCTGCCTCACACGTAGACAATTCTGTGAAGATTTGCACAAAACTCTTTCACCACATGGACGACTACGACGATAATAGTATTACAAAGCACTTCCCAACGTCTCTACATAATAATCTCTTCAAATCGAGTTTTCGGTGTGTTGAATCCTCGATCCACAAACCCCCTTTCTTTGATTAGCATCTTCTTCACTAGAACACAATCATGCAACTTTTGTGCATCAAAACTGACAAACTTTTTGCGGTTGAAAATTCCAAATCTAGTAGAATTTTTAGAGTGGGGTGCCATTGAAATTGAAATCTAGTGACTCCTCCACCATTTTTCCCTCTAAAATTTACTTTGGAATCAGTTTTCGGGAGTTAAAAAGAGAAGAACCAGCAAAAAACCACAAAAAATACCCTTTTGAAATGATTTAAGTCATTTTTGTTGCCACAGTTCATCATGTGCCGATTCTGGCACATCGTGCGCCAGCTCTTTGGAATGTGTCACATCATGCGCCAGTTCTAAAAAAATTGCCATTTCAATATTGATAAAAAAAATCTCAATTCTTCCATAAAATTAGATAAATAAAGATGTTTTAATCTATTTTCTCAATTTCAAATTTCTCAAATACACGGACTCTAGAAAAATACAAATATAAATATATGTAAATGCTCTGAACAAAAACACAAAAGCATAATAAATAAGGATAAGTACGGGTTGCCTCCCATAAAACACTTGGTTTAATGTCATCAGCCTGACATTCCCAATCTTTATTATGTGTGACCCAACATTACAGTCACATTAAAAGCTGGTCTTTAACCATCAAAATGTGGTTTCAATTTGTGCTCATTCACTTTAAATATCCTTTAGACTTGGGATCTTCAATATTAATTGCTCTATGAGGAACGACTTTTAAAACTTTCAATGGCCCTTTCCACCTAGACTTTAGTTTTCCAGGAAATAATTTCATTCCTGTATTTTATAATAAAACTTTCTATCCAGGTTCAAATTCATTTTTTATTATCTTTTGATCATGTCATTCTTTCATTCTTTCCTTATAAATCACAACATTAACATAAGATACACTCCTAATTTGTTCAAGCTCATTCAATTACAATAATCTTTTTTCACCAGCTTCTTTCAAATTGCAGCTTCTTTCAAATCTTTTTTCACCAGCTTCTTTCAAATTGAAATTGAATTCCTTTATAGCCTAATAAGCTTTATGCTCCAATTCTACTGGAAACTGACAAATCTTCCCAAAAATTAATCTATAATGAGACATACCTATATGTTTCTTATAAGGTTTCTTGTATGCCTATAATGTCGTATCTAATCTAGCAGACCAATCCATTTTACTAAGATTTACACTTTTTTTCCAAAATTCTCTTAATTCCATGATTAAATACTTATGCTAAATCACTAGTCTAGGGATGATAAGCAGTTACAATTTTACGCATTATATTATATTTTTCTACCAATTTTGCAATTGTTGCATTTCTAAAATGAGATCCTCCATCGGTAATGATTACTCTTACCATTCCATATCTTGTAAAAATATGTTTAATTAAAAACTTTGAAAGACTCCAAGCATCACATCAAGGTAAAGTGATTGCTTCAATCCATTTTGAAACATAATCCATTGCAATCATTATATATATATTTTTGAATGAAGGCATAAATGGTCCCATAAAATCCAATCCCCATGCATAAAAAATTTTAATTTCCAAATTAAAATTTAGAGATATTTCTTTTCTTTTTTAAATCTTATCTACTCTCTGACACTGATCACATGTTTTTAATTATATATTAACACCTCCAAATAGACTAGGCCAATAAAATCCAGATTGCAAAATTTTATGAAAAGGTTCTATCATTCCCAAAAAGACCTCCAAATTTAGAATCATGACATTTTTGGGTAATTTCCTGAATTTCTTTGTAAGGCACACGTCGTCTCATTACTAAATCTTTGCATTCTTTATGTAAATAGGGGTCATCTCAAAAATAAGAATTTGCATCATTAATGAATTTCTTTTCTTGATTATCTGTTAGTACATATGGTAAAATACCACTAACAATAAAATTTACAGTATCATCATACCAAGATATTTCCCATCCTTTTACAACATAAAGTTGTTCATTATGAATAATTTCATTAATTTTTTTTTCCATGCCAAGTATTTCTTCCTCTTCTAGCTTAGATAGATGATCAACAATTTGATTATTAGTTCATTTCCTATCGACTACTACAAAATCAAACTCTTGTATCAGAAGTACCGATCTAATTAATCTTAGTTTCACATCATTCTTTTGCATAAAATATTTAATAGCTGAATGGTCAGTATGCACAACATATTTAGCTAAAATCAGATGTGACCTAAACTTATCAAATACATTCACAATGGCTAATAACTCTCTTTCAGTGGTGGTGTAGTTAATATGAGCATCATTAAGAGTCTTACTAGCATAGTATATAACTTCAAAAATCATAACATATATCTGCTCTATTACAACTCCAATTGCATAATCACTTGCATAACACATTAATTCAAAATGTTTCTCCCAATCAGGTGAAACAATTATAAGAGCAGTGATAAATTTTTCCTTTAAAGTTTCAAAGGCTTTAAGGCAATCTTGGTTAAAATCAAATTTCGTATCTTTTTATAGAAGTTGGCATAAAGGCTTAGTAATTTTTGAAAAAGGCTTAGTAATTTTTGAAAAATCTTTAATATATCGCCTGTAAAATCCATCATGTTAAAAAAAAAACTCCTAACTCCTCTTACATTAGTAGGTGGAGGTAAATTTTTATATAACTTGAATTTTTGCAAGATTTACTTCCATGTCATTTTCAGAAATTTTATGCCCAAGTACAATACCAGCGCAATTCCTCCTACAGCCATAAACTGACATTTTTTCCTAGTTCAATATGAATTAGTCTTTTCACATCATTCAAGAACTTTCTCTAAATGATTTAGGCATATTTCAAAAGTATTTCCGAAAATAGAAAAATCGTCCATAAAGACATCAATCCATTTTTCAATTAAATCATTGAAAGTTAACATCATACATCTTTGAAAAGTTGCAGGTGCATTACATAATTCAAAGGGAATTTGCCAAAAAGAAAAAGTTCTATAAGGACTAGTAAATTTTGTTTTCTCCCAATCCTCTGGAGTAATAGGTATTTGATGATAACTGGTATATCTATCTAGAGAATATAAATATCTGTGCCCAACCAACTTATCCAACATCAGGTCCAAAAAGGGTAAAGGAAAATGATCCTTCCTGGTGATAGTATTTAATTTTCTATAGTCTATGCAGATTCGCGATCCAATAACTTGTCTTTTTGGTATTAATTCATTATTCTCATTTATCACGACAGTCACTCGTCCTTCCTTTGGAACACAGTGAATTGGACTTACGTAAGCACTATCTGAAATAGGTTATATTTTTCCAACATCTAAACATTTTAAAATTTCTTTCTTACCAACTTCTTTCATCATAAGATTTAATCTCCTTTGAGGAATAACTCTTGGCTCATGTTGATCTTCCAAAAAAATTCTATGCATACATCTATCAAAGCTCTTCCAGTGGAAAGGAATAGTTTTCTTAAAATGATAGGAATTTGTTTATCTTCCTCCATATCTAATACAATAAAGTCCACTGGAAAGATAAATTTATCAACGTTTACCAAAACATCTTCTATAACTCCTTTAGAATAGGTAATTGAATGGTCAGCGAACTGAAGTGATGAATTTGTAGGTGAAATATCTTCTAAACCCAACCTTTTGAAAATTGATAATGGCATAAGATTAATAATGGCTCCTAAATCACAAAAAGGTTTTCCAAAAAAAAATTTTGCCAATAGCACAAGGAATTGTAAAACTTTCAGGATCTTTAAGTTTTTCAGGAAGCTTTTTCTGAATTATAGTGCTACACTATACACTGAGTGCAACAGCCTCATTATCTGTAAACTTCCTTTTCTTATTAAGTACATCCTTCATGAACTTCAAATAGCTTGGCTTTTGTTCTAAAGCTACAACAAATGGAATGTTTATCGTTAATTTCCTCAAGATTTCTAAAACTTTTAAAAATTGGTTATTTTTATTTTTGTACTTCAATCTTTAAGGAAATGGAGGTGGTGATCTTTCTACAGTGATTTTCATTGGTTTAATAAGACTTTCTGACTCAAAATGAAAATCGTCACGAGATTTTTCATTTTCCACCTCATATTTTTCAAGTTCCACTTCCACTTCTTTTTTAACTTTATTTTCTAATTCTTTTCCACTTCTTAACTAAATAGCTTCAATTTGCTCTTTGTTATGATATCTAGGATTTACTTTAACATTATTAGTCAATGTTCCTAGAGGTTTATTTTATAATTTCAGCTCTTTGACTTTGTAATTGAATTCCCATATGCAATATCAATTCTTCCATTGACAATTTTTTCTCCTTACTCTACAAATTATTAAAACTTAGACGGTAATAAGGTTTATAAGTTGGATTTCTATGATTGCTGGTGTTTCCCAACGGGTTCACAGTGTTGTTTCCCTTTTGCAGATTTGTAGCATTAGAATCATTATTACTCCAACTAAAATTTGGATGGTTCTTCCAACCGGGATTATAATAATTGGCATAATGTTTATTTGAATGATTATTTGTTGCATTTAAGATCTCGTAAGAATATTGAGATTCTATGATTAATCCCAAAGAGTTTTCCTCAAGCACAGAGGATGTCTGAGAATAATTCATTCCATATTGATCTATCTTTTTTGATATAGCAACTATTTTTGGATTCACCCTTTCAAAGGGCCATTAAAAATTATTAGTAGTCATCTCTTCAATTAAAGAATATGCTTCATTAAATGGTTTTGATATTAACGATTCACCAGCAACAGCATCAATTATCAATCTAAGAGATCCAACCAATCCATTATAAAAAGTTTGATTATTAACCATTTTGGCAATGCATGGTGTGGAAACTTTCTAAGGAGTTCCTTAAATCTTTCTCAAGCTTCAAAAATTGATTCCTCTTTAAACTGAAAAAAAGATGTAATATCATTTCTAAGCTTAGCAGTTTTTGAAGGTAGGAAATATTTAGATAAAAATTTTTATAATAAATCTCCATAAGTTCTGATAGATCCATGTGCTAACAAGTTTAACCACATCTTAGCTTTATCCCTTAGTGTGAAAGGAAAAATTCTAAGCCTGACGACATCATTCGACACTCCATAATATTTAAAAGTAGCACAAAATTTTAGAAAATTAGGTAAGTGTAAATTAGGATCTTGAGTTGGTGTTTCCCTAAACTGATTGTTTTGAACCATTTGCATAAAAACAGGTTTAAGCTCAAATGAATTGGCAGCTAAAACTGGGTTTTGTATACTTAAATGAATTTCATCTACTTTGGATTAGCATAATCTCTTAAAGGTCTCTGATGATGTTCAACTTTTTTTCCAGTATGACACAAATTGCAAGTCATTTTGCTAATGTGATCTATCTCTTTTTATTATTTTCAAAATTTTCTAATTGTTATTTCTAACTCAGAATCGTAAGGTACTAAATTTTTAGTTCTTACACTACGCTTAAACAAACACAACAAGTAACTATAAATAAGCAAACACACTTAAATAAGAAATATTCAAACTAAAATACAAACAATTTTTTTTTAATATTTATTTAGTTTTAAAAATAAAAATTCTTTAAAATATAAAATAACTTATTACTACTTTCCATTACTTACCCAACAACGGTGCCAAAAAGTTGATGCGAGTGGATTTAGTGTGCTAATTTTCTAAATATTTTTCAATATTACCAAATACACGACATATATAATAGCAAATATGCAAATTTATCCCAACAAAATAACTTCAGTTAAAATATCTTACCTTTTAAAACTCTTTAAACTGTCAAATCCCCTTTAAAAATAATGCAAGTATACGTATCGCTCAAGTAATAAAGGGATCTAACGGAGTCCTAGATATCGATCTCACAGGAAAGTTACAAATGTCTATAAATAAGTTCTTAAGATTATAATGTAAAGTATAATTTTTAAAACTACACAAACAATAAAGTGCGAAGTTTGAATATTGATACGCCTAAAAATGTACTATTTTTTATGCTTTATTTTATAGTGATATTGCACTTGAAAGGTATGTCCTTGTGTTTTTGATTGTAGGTACATCAAATTGAAGAATTTGGAGTGATTGGAGAAAAAAGAACAAAGATGGACCAAAACGGAGCAGATCGGGTCGAATCGGGGCACACCAGAGCCATGGGGACCAAAAACGAGCCCTTAAGGGCCTGTGTCCAGTGCTTAAGCGCCCAAATATGACACTTAGGCACCACCAGACAAAGCGGAGGGTGCTTAAGCGCCCCAGAATTGACATATCTTCTATTTTTGGACGATTTGGATGATTTTTTAAGCGTTTTTAGTGTGTATCTTGAGAAATTTGTTGGAAATGATAAAATGGTCTTTCTAGAAGGATTTGAGGTGGTTAGAAGGAGTTTCAGAAAGTCTCTTCAGGCACCATTTGGAAGATTCAATGAATATGGACAGTTTTGAAGAGACACTTAAGAATCTCTTGGCAACTTATAAGGAAGGCTTGAAATTTTTTTAAAAGAACTCTTGAGCTCTTGAATCAATAGGAAGAGGAGCAGAAGGCTTGGGCATGAGCCTCAAGTGGGGCGGCAAGGTAAGAGAGAAAGAGAGAGCGTGAGAGATTTCTTCTTTTCTTCTCACTTTGTTCTTGAAGAGGATTGTAAGGAGATTACTTTTGCTGAACATGGAGAGTTTGATTTCGATAAAAGATAAGTATTTTCATTTTATTTTAATTTGAATCTAGTACTTTGTTTGAATGGTTTCAAAGTCTTGTTCAATGAAAATTTATTGTTATTGCTCCAAGTGTAGTGAGTAGTTTTCCTTACTCTTTCCTCTTGTAATGAATTAGTATGCATGTGTAAGATATATAATTGAGTAGAGTGAGAGTAAATTATCATGTTTTTAATTTGTTCTTCATTTACATGTAAACTTGATCAACTTGCATGTTAAAATTTATCGTAAGAATATGTAAGATCCAGGATGGTATTGTCTCAATCAACTTTGGTAGAATCAAATGAGATTGTATGAATGAGAATGTAATCCACATAGTTGAGTGCAAATAAATAGGGAAATAATCATTAATGGGTGTTTTATTAGTGGACTTTGGAGTGACAAGCTAAAGCCCCGTAATTTGGTCTATTATTTTAGGTTTTGATGCAAGATCTTTGCCTCTAGGTGGAGGGATAAGAGGGAACTCTAGAGTGAGAGCTAGTATTTTCCCTGCATAGCCCATCTTCAGAACTATTCAAACTTTAGATTAACCAATGTTCTTTATAGCATCTCTAGTAAGGGTAAAGAATATAATTGTTCCTATTTGTCACAGTCTCTCTCACTGCTTGTTCTACTTTTACATAAGTCACTAATTTCATTGCATGAGGAAGGGTACTTTTAATATATTAAACCCCACTTTTTGATTTTCACTAAGTATTTTAATTTAGAAATTGAACTAGTATTGTAGTGATAATTGTAGGATATTATCAAAATCAATACTTTATTGACCTTCCAAGCTAGGGCGTGTTATTCAAAACTAGAACTTATCTTGAAAGCTATCATGATTAACCTCTATCTTCGTAGGATCGATATTTGGGGTTTAATCAAAAATCCCTATATTACTTGATAATGATACGTATACTTGCATAGAATTGATACAACAAAAATATATGCATTTTTAGACCCATATTTTATACTCATTTTTGGTGATATTACACTTTAATAGAAGGTATTTTTATGTTTTCTTACAGGTTGTTGAATTTTAGGACTTGAAGCAAAAAGAAAGCAAAAAGGATAAAATTTGGAGCAAAAATGAAGAATTTGAAAATTTGTTCAACGCCGACGGCGTGCTGTTTGACAGAGAGCAGCGAATTAAATTACGGAACACTGGTGCAGACTGTGCCAATGTCGATTTAGCTCCTGTTTCTAGAAGATTCAACAAATTTGGATGCTTTTTGAAGAGTTTTTGGAGGCACCTATTGCAGAACCAACTCTAGGCTTTATTTGAGGCAGAAATGGATCTGAAAAGTGACTCTTCCTCACAATCTCATCATCTTAATTCAACCTTCTATGCATCACACATTTTTTTATTTTTCATTCCACAACCATTTAGAGTCAATTGTTCTTTTTTTTTTAGAGTTTTGTGGTGAGATTAAGTGTGAATTCTTCTCTAAGAGTGTTGGAGAAGGAGAAAGTGAGAGATTTCTTCTTCCTATATTTTCTAGAAGAGGCTACAAGGGATTTGCTTTGAGAAATAGTTTCAAATAAGTGTTGTATGAACTTTATTTTATATATGAAATTTGTATTTTGTTGTATCTTTCTCATGTATATATTCTCTTTTATATTAAATTTGTCTTTTGTTATATCTTTCTACATGAAGTCTGAGTAGTTTTTTTATCTTTCTTTGTACTCTGAGATATGGTGAAATGAAGAGATAATATGGATGTGCAAATATTAAAATATAAAATAAATTGTAATGATTTTTCAACTCCGAACTAAATTTACTTTTTGATCTGGCCAATTGAATTCAAAGTTCATTTGTATTGAGTGTACTTCACATTTAAAATGCACCTATTTTTAAATATTAGCAACTACATCATCCAATTTGATTGCATGAAGAATAATTTCGTTCATGGAATTAAATGCAAATAAATAGAAAAATATACTTTGTTGAGTGTAGAATTAGAGAATCTTTAGGGTGATAGACTAAAATTAGGGTGAAGAATCTTTAGGGTGATAGACTAAAATCCCCAATTTGGTGTGAGTGTTTAAAAACTAAATCGAGAGTTAGCCTTCAGGTTAAGGGAAGTGGGAGCTCTAGAGTGGGATTTAGTATCCTCCTAGCCTAGCCATGAATTTAGGGACTAAAGCTAGGATTAACCAATTATTTTCTATAACACTGTATCAAGATAGAGTATTAAAACTGCTCTTATTTGGAACAATACATATTTGAACCATTTATCTCATCTCATTTTACCAAAACCTCATTGTAGTGGAACAATACATAAAACTTCCCTGTGGAATCGATATTTGGGGCTTAAATAGAAAGTCTTTTATTACTTGATAACAATGCGTATACTTGCGTAGTATCCCAATATATATATAAATTACATTAATTGATCCCAACATTAATTGCTTAAATTTCTAATTCATAAAATATTGCGTCAATATTTTGGTATTGTTGCATAGCAGAGTCAACTATATAATTTTTACACAACTCTATTTCTCGGGATCAAGTTTTTAGCGCCATTTCCGGGGAAGGTAACAACAAATTAAATAGATTTGGTAAATTAGGAAATTTAGAGATAATTATATAAAGAAATTTAAAAAAAATTAAAAAATCAAAAATCCAAAAAGAAAATATATTTTTATTTAAGAGATATTTTTAAGAAATTTTTCTTTACTTATTGTATTTGTTTATGAAAAATATTGAATCTGAAGGTTTAGTACCTTACGATTCCGAATTAGAGCGTACTATTAGAAGAATTCAAAAACAACAAAAAGAAATTAAAAACTTGAAGGAAATGGTGAATAACCTAAATAATCAAAAAACAAAAATTAACAAAGAAATTTAAAAGATTATGTTAATCTGATAGTAGATGAACTTCACTTGACTATTCTAAATCCTAATGTTGCTGCTAATTCATTTAAACTTAAACCTACTATTATCCAAATGGTACAAAGTAATTAGTTTGGAGGAACACCTACTGAAGATCCATACTTACATCTTGCTAGTTTTCTTTATAATTGTGCTACTTTTAAATATGACGGGGTTTCTAATGATGTTGTTAGGCTTAGACTTTTTCCTTTTTCATTAAGGGATAAAGCCAATGCTTGGTTAAATTCATTAGCACCTAGATCTATCAGAACTTAGGGAGAACTTTTATAAAAATTCTTAGCTAAATAATTTCCACCCTCAAAAACTGATAAGCTTAGAAATGATATTACATCTTTTTATCATTTTGAAGGGGAATTGATATCTGAAGCTTGGAAGAGATTTAAAGATCTTCTTAGAAAATGTCCACACCATGCTCTACCAGATTGGTTAATAATTCAAATATTTTATAATGCACTAGTAGGATCACTTAGATCTATTATAGATGTTGCTGCGTGTGGATCACTAATGTCAAAACCTTTTGATGAAGCATATTCCTTAATTGAAGAATTGGCTACCAAAAATTTTTAATGGCCTTATAAAAGTGTAAATCCTAAGAGAGTAGCTAGTATTATTGATTCTAATGCATTGTCTATATTAGAATATCAAATTGCTGCTATATTAAAAAAATTGATCAAATATGAGTGAACTATTCTTAAATGCCCCCATTATTAGAGGAAAATTCACTATGACAGATCATTGATACTCAATCATCTTATGAAACTTTAAATGCTATAAATAATTGAAATAACAATCCCTATTCTAACTTTTACAATCCTGGATGGAAAAATCACCCTAATTTTAGTTAGAATAATTAAAACAATTCAGTGAATCCCTCCAAAAATCTAAAAAACTAGGGAAATCCTAGTTATCGGCCTTATTATTCTCCTAGATTTAACTATATTCCTAACCCACAAGTTAAGGAAAAGAAATTGACAATGGAAGAAGTAGTGTTAAACATGGGAAATAAAGTACAGAATTAAGGGGCTACTATTAGAAATAATGAAAGTCAATTAGGACATATTGCCACTGCACTCAGTAATAGATTTTCTGGAATTCTTCCGAATACGGTGGATGTAAATTAAAAAAATCAAAATAAGGAGCAAATTAAAGCTATTCAAATACGAAGTGGAAAAGAAGTTGAAATAAGGATCCAAAGAGAAACTGAAGTTGATGAAGAGAAGGAAGCAATGGAAAGTAACCAAATTGAAAATGAACAAACACAAGGTCTTTTAGAAAAACCATTACCTCCATTTCCTCAAAGACTGAAGCAGAAGAAAAAAGATAAACAATTTACAAAATTTTTGGAAATCCTAAAGAAGTTAACGATAAACATTCTTTTTGTTGAATCTTTGGAACAAATGCCAAGTTATGTGAAATTTATGAAGGATATATTAAACAAGTAAAGGAAGTTTACATATCATGAGACCGTTTCACTCAGTGAAGAGTGTAGTGCTATTATTCAGAAAAACTAAGAGTGTAGTGCTATTATTCAGAAAAAGCTTCCTGAAAAATTAAAAGATCCTGGAAGTTTTACTAGACCTTGTGCTATTGGTGAAAAGTTTTTTTGAAAAGCTTTATATGATTTAGGAGCAAGTATCAATCTTATGTCTCTATCGATCCTTAAACGTTTAGATTTGGGAGAGATTTTTCCTACTACTGTAACTCTTCAGTTAGCTGATCGATCAATAACTTATCCAAAAAGAGTTATATAGGATGTCTTAGTAAAATTGGATAAATTTTTTCCCTGTAGACTCTATAGTATTGGATATGGAGGAAGATAAAAAAATTTCTTATTATTTTGGGGAGATCATTTCTTGCACTAGGAGAATTAATAATGAGAGTTAATGATCAAGAAGTAATATTTAATATCGCAAAAGCTATGAAATATCCAACAATAGAAAAAGATAATGAGTGTTTTAGGATGGAAGTAACTGATTATCTGAGTATTGAATAATTTAAGAATGAGTTTAAAGACAAATTAAAGCAAGGAGAATTCCTTGAAAACAAGAATGAAACAAAAGAAGTAGATTTAGATTATATTTAGGGTAAATTTAAAACTTTAGACTTGTTGGAAAACAATAATAAAAATTTTATTCGTTCAAGTATTAAACCACCTGAACTTGAACTGAAAATATTACTTGCCCATTTAAAATATGTGTTTTTAGGAGAGTCATCTACATTGACTGTTATTGTATTTTCTGAATTAATAGAAATTCAAGAACAAAGATTAGTAGAGATGTTAAAAAAATATAAAAAGGCTTTTAGATGGACTTTAGCATATATTAAAGGAATTAGTCCTTTTATTTGTATGCACAGAATTTTATTAGATGAAAAATATGAACCTAAAGCTGATCCTCAAAGGAGATTAAACCTAATAATGAAAGAAGTTTTCAAAAAAGAAATTTTAAAATGGCTAAATGCTGGAATTATATATCCTATTTCATACAGTGCTTGGGTAATTCCAATTCACTATGTTCTGAAGAAAGGAGGAGTGACCATTGAATAAAATGAGAAAAATGAATTAATTCCAAAAAAACAAGTAATGGGTTGGCGAATTTGTATTGACTATATAAAATTAAACATGGCTACCAGAAAAGATCACTTTCCTTTACCTTTTCTAGACCAAATGTTGGGAACAAACATTATTGCTTTCTAGATGGATATACCTGTCATCACCAAATTCCAATTGCTCTAGAGGATCAAGAGAAGATAACATTTAAAAGCCCATAAAGCCCATATGAAACATTTGTATGAAACATTTGGTATTCGTAGAAAGCCTTTTGGACAATGCAATGCACCTGCAACATTTCAAAGATTTATGATGTCAATCTTTAGCAAATTTATTGAACATGAAATGGAAGTGTTCATGGATGATTTTTTGGTATTTAGAACTTCGTTTGAATTATGTTTAAATAATTTAGAAAAATTTTTGGAAGTATGTGAAAAAAATCAACCTAGTAATCAACCTAGTACTAAACTAGTACTAAATTGGGAAAAATGTCAATTTATGATTGCAGGAGGAATTTTACTTGGGCATAAAATTTTTGCAAATGGCATGAAAGTAGATCCTACAAAAATTTAAGTTATTGAAAAATTACCACCTCTAACTAGTGTTAAAGGGGTAAGAAACTTTTTAGGACATGCTAGTTTCTACAGACGTTACATAAAATTTTTTTCTGAAAAAACTAAGTCATTATGCCAACTTTTAAAAAAAGGCAAGAGATTTGATTTTAATGAGGCATGCATAAAAGCATTTGAATTATTGATAGAAAAATTAATCATTGCACCTAAAATTGTTCCACCTGATTGGGAGAAACCATTTGAAATAATGTGCGATGTTTGTGATTATGCTATTGGGGCTGTGTTAGGACAAAGGTATGATAAGATTTTAAAAGTTATATACTACGCTAGTAAAACTCTTAAGGATGCTCAAATTAACTACACTGTTACTGAAAAAGAGTTACTGGCTGCCTTTGATAAATTTAGACCTTACTTAATTGGAATTAAATGTATAGTGCATACAAATCATTCTGCTATTAAATACTTGATGCAAAAGAAGGATACTAAACCAAGATTAATTAGATGGATACTTCTATTTTAAGAGTTTGATTTTACCATAGTTGTTAGAAAGGGAAATGATAATTAAATAGTTGATCATTTTTCTAGACTCGAAAGAGAAATATTAATTAATTTTGCAAATGAAATTTTAGAGAATTTTCCCGATGAACAATTATATAGTATTGATGAAATGAATGTACTATGGTATGCCGATGTAGTAAATTATATTTTAAGTGATATTTTACCACCTGATATCAAAAATCTACAATTAAAGAAATTTATATATGATTCAAAATTTTTTTTTGGGTTGACTCATATCTATATAAATAATATAAATATCTAATTATTAGAAGATGTGTGCCTTATGAGGAAACTTAACACATAATTGAAAGATGTCATGATTCTGAATTTAAAGGATATTTTGAAATGAATAGAACTGCATATAAGATTTTGCAAGCTGGATTTTCTTAGCCTACTCTTTTCATATATGTTAATGAATATATTAAAACATGCAATCGATGTCAACGAGTTGGAAAAATTTCTAGAAGAAATGAAATGCCTCTAAATTATACATTAGAAGTTGAAATTTTTTATGTCTCGGGATTAGATTTTATGGGACAATTTATGCCTTCATTTGAAAATTTATATATATTACTTGTTGTTGATTATATTTTCAAATGGATTGAAGCTATTTTTGTACCTAGATGTGATGCTCGGAGTGATTCTAAATTTTAATTAAAAATATTTTTACAAGATATGTAATGCCGAGAGTAATTATTACAGATGGAGGATCTCATTTTAGGAATAGAATAATCTAAAAATTGATTAAAAAATATGATATTATGCATAGATTCTCTACTGCTTATCATCCTTAGACTAGTGGTCTAGCAAAAATATCAAATCGTGTAATTAAATGAATTTTAGAAAAAGTTGTAAATCCTTATAAATTGGATTGGTCTGCTAGATTAGATACTGTATTATGGGCATATAGAACTGCTTATAAGGCTTCTATAGGAATGTCCCCATATAGACTTATTTTTGAAAAAATATGTCACTTACCAGTAGAATTAGAGCATAAAGCATTTTTGGCTATTAAAGAATTTGATTTTTATTTAAAGGATGCTTGTGAGAAAAGGTTATTACAACTCAATGAACTTGAGGAGATTAGAAATGAAGCATATGATAACGCAAAAATCTATAAAGAGAAAATGAAAATATGGCATGATCGAAATATTATTCAAAAGAAGTTTAAACGTGGACAAGAAGTTTTATTATATAATACAAGATTGAGATTATTTCGAGAAAAACTAAAATCCATATGGTTAGGACCATTTAAAGTGATTAAAGTCTATCATTATGGAACTGTTGTTGTTAAAGATCCTACACTGGAAAGATATTTAAAGTTAATGGGCATCGATTGAAACATTATTATGAATGACACTTACCACAATTTAAAGAAGTTTTAATGTTAAGTCAACCCAACTAATCAAATGGTATGTCGGGCGGCTGACGACGTTAAATTAAGGGCTTTATGAGACAAATATTGGTATTAATCAAAAACATGAAAAGACACAACTTTGGCCTCTGGCACCGACGACGCCAACATGGGCACTGATGGCGCCCACAGACAGATCAAAGCGCCGACAGCGCCATCGGGAGCAATGACGACGCCGATATAAGTTTGACGGTTTAGGACACATTTTGGCAGACTTTGGTGGGATTTTGCTCCGTAATAACTGCCGGGAGGTGTTTTTAAAGTCCTAAAAACTGCCTTGAATGACCAGAAACTTCCAATTTTCAAATTCTATTGCCTCCAACTCCAGAAATACTTCCAGGTGTTGAGTTTTCAATAGAAGAAAATTTATTAGTTTTGACGCGCAAAGATTATACGACAAAGTTATCACAAAGAATAGGCTTATTAAGGAGAGAGGCTTTGTCAATCACGGATTGATTAATCCAAGTTCTCTGATTGATAAAATCATTGTACAAAGGGGATGGGAAGTTCTGTGCTACATTACCGCTATATTTGTTGTACAAGTAGTGAAGGAATTCTATGTCAACTTACATGGAATTACCCAAGGGGTTTTCTTCGTATGAGGTAAGGTTGTACCATTACTCCAGTACGAATCAATGAGTTGTATATGATAGAAAGCATTCCAATCTATCATTATACAAATTTTATCTCTAACAGATATTTGATGTAAGATGTCTATAATTATCTGACAGATGAAAGTGATATTTGGGAAATGTGAGATGAAAGATATGTTACTTTCTCTTCTTCATTACTTAATCCAATATCGAAGCAGTGGCATTTCTTCATTCTGCAAAATTACTCCCTACCATGAAGATTAGTAGAGTCACCAAAGAAAGTGCTATTTAGAACTATTGCATTAAAATGGAAAAACCCATATATATAGGATCTATCATATTTAAATCTATTATGGGTATTATTATGAATGGTCCAATATATGGACTTGGGCATCCTTCCATAATTTTCCTACTTTACAGTCAATCTCATGTTCCATATGAAAGTTGAGAAAAAGTTTTATTACCTTGGTAGCCTATGATTCCTATTGATGATAATTATGTTGGGAATGGGAATGAAGCATTAGATACTATCTTAGATCACTCATCACATGCTTCAACTCCCTTGATGCCACCAACTATTGAAAGTTCACTTGTTGTAGAAAAGAAATTGAAGAAAATTGAAAGAGAACTTTAGAGTATTACTAATGAAATAGAAGATCTTAAGTACCTTTTTGATCACCTAGATTGGAGGATGAAAGAGAATTTTGTTCATAATTGAACATTTGAAGCAAGATTAGTACGGATGTTTAAAGAAAAAAGATGAATCGAAGAAAATTCAACTGACCAATTCCCTTATAGACCCTTCTACAATTTGTACGTTCATTACCAGTCTATGAGAGATATTATAGGATATGAGGCAAAATAATTGAAGAATTTAGACTCTCTCTCTACCAGTTTATATTACTTATATACATAATGTAATTGTGTGGAATTGATTTAGTTTGCTTTCTTTAAAATTCTGAACTTTGATTGTGTGTATAGTTTTGTGTCAGCGTTTAGTGTTGTGGCTTGATTTCGATGCTGATTTATAATTTAGTTTGTTTAACATGTGTAGAAGTGTGATTAGAAAAATGTGTTTGTAAAAGTGTATTTTCATATATAAAAATTAGTTTGTTGTTAAATGATTGTTTAAATGATTGTTTGTGAAAATGTTTGTTTATGAATTATTGCTAAAAAAAGATAAAAAATTGTGTTTTAAAAAAGATTAAAATATACTAAAAAGACTTTAGAGAAAATTAAAAGGAAATTGAAAATTGAAAAAAATCGAAAAATGGAATTTTTGGCTTGCACGGCCAACGATGCCCTCGACCCGAGAACGACCTTTAACCATTTAAAATTTGTGACCTTCACTCAGTAAACCACCATTTTTACCTTCAACCTCTGATTTTTGCACTTAGGGCTTGCATTTTCTTGGGTTTGAGGCAATTTTAAGGCAAAGAAGCTTTGAATTTCATCTTCTCTAGGTAATAACTACACCTTGAACTAAAAAAATTTTGATTTTCACCAAGGATTTATCTCACATTGTTGAGATCCAAAAATTTTGAAATTTTTTTGAGAGATTTTGAGAAAATCCTTTCATGAAGAACTCTTACTTAGTAGATTTAAGTATAAAGTGTTTTACTTTATGATTTTCGAAATTTTTGGAATTTATTCAAATTTTTTGAGTTTTCTCTAGATTTCCCATGGCACCAAGAACGAGCAAAGGAAAAAAGAAAAGTAGGTTATGATGAATAAAAATTTGTTAGCATTAGGGCTAGTGCTCGATTCAATAGTCTACTTGAGCATAAAAAAATAATTTTGGATCGTGGTTTTAAAAATTCGGGTGGAGAAGTTGAGCAATTAACAATCCTTGGCAGTGGAAAATTTTGTGTTATTTTACTGTCGATGCTATTGTTGGTGTCGTGATGGAATTCTAGGCCAACTTTATTGAAGCCTCTGACGATTTTGTTTTTGTTCGTGGAAAAATGGTGGAGTTTTCTCCAAGAAAAATTAATGAGTTTTATCAGTTGAAAGATGTTTACAGTTGCCAGTATAAATCATTTTTTAATACTAATGAGGCCTTAGATGAGGTTATTTCTTTTCTTACTGATGGAAGAGGGACCTGGAAAGTCAAATATGGTGTTAAGGTAAACTTTCCTCTTATATGCTTAATGTAGATATGCTTAATGTAGAATCTAAGACCTGACACTGCTTTATTTCTGGAAGAATGATTCCGACAAATCATCATAATAAGGTGACCAAGGATAGAGCCATCACGAACTTCTGTATTCAGCAAGTGATGAGAATAAATGTAGGCTCTATTATCTATATGAGCACTAGATCTATTGTTTTGGGAGAGACCACTGGAGGTTTGGCACACCCTGCACTTATTTTTACACTCTGTGAATAGGTAGGAGTTGATTTTTAGGAGTTGATTTTAGACCAGTTGATTTTAGACATGAGGAAGAGAGGATTGAGCCACTAAAACCTATTGGGCATGCCATTATAAAGACATATGAATCACATGTTAATTGGAGATTTGGAAGTAAGACCAGAGATTTTCCTTCTACTTCGAGGACCCCTACTTCTAGTGACCCTACTAACCAAGAACTTTTAAACTAGATGATGATCCAATAGGGAGATATCTTAAGAATGGATCATTGATTGCAAAACATTGATGCCAGAAATGCTCACACTGATGATTTGATATGGCAAAATTTTAAATATGATGCTGCTTATGATGATGCGTTGGTGAGATACATGAAGGGTGATCATTCAATTTAGTTTTTTTCTCACCTTATTTTTACTCCATATTAGTGTTAGAATTTGGATATAGAAGAAGAAGATGATGATGATGATTGGTGATTTTTGTTAGTTTATGTTTGACTGTACTTTATTATTGTGTTGTTTGTTTTTGTTATATTGTTGAGACTGTTTGTTGTTAAGACTGATTGTTAGATTGTGAGACTCTGTTTTGTTGTTATGTTGAGTTGTGAACTATAGTTTGTAAAACTGTTTTCATTTATATAATTCAGTTTAATTTTGTTGTCAAGTTTTGTATTTTATTAAATATCTTGTAAATAAATCTTTCTCAGCAGATTTTATATGTATTATGCGCAATTTAATGTTTTAAGTCTTATAGCTTTTTATTTTAGCAAATACAGTATTTCAATATTTAAGTTTCAAAATCAGAACCTTCAACAGGTATGTACTTTCTTTATGTATTTAATGTTTTCTTTCGCCCTTTATTTTTCACTTCTTCATGCTAAATCTTTTAAAAATTTAAGTTTGGGGGGAAAGAAAAAGTTCCTTTTTAAAGTAAGAAACTTAATTTTATTTGTCCTCACTTAGCTATAATTTCAAAAATTTTAAATTTAACATGACCTTTGGTATTAGGGGCTAACTTTAGATAACTATATTTATGTTTCTAAATATATACTAAACTTAAGTAACAATTTTCAATAATAAAGGTTGATTTTAGTGATTAAGGTATTTGGTATAAAAGAAAAAAACTATGTTTTTCTATTTTAAGTAAAGAAAATTATATTTTGGAAATATTAAAAATCTTAAAGGTTCTTGTAAGAAGAAAAGAATTAAACTTTATGAATTCTTTAAGCTAATATAAATATGTTAAGTGAAGAAATGTGACAAGATTTTGTCTTTAAGAAGAGGATAGTGAAGTTCAAAATCATTAAAGGCTATCCACATATAGTAATCCTCACATATATATAACAAAAAAAAAAAGAAAAGAAAAGAAAAGAAAAGAAAAGATGTGGGAAGAAGCTTTAGGCGATGTCTAATTAAAAATTGGCTTCACTTGAATCAACTTACAAAAGAAGGCTTGCTGCATTTTTTAAAATTTTATTTGAGTATTAGTTTATTTACTAGTAAAGTTTCATGAAGTTTTTTTTCATATAAATACTTTAATTGACTTTAATATGATAATTTGCATTTTTTCTTGAAAAGAATAGAGAATCAGAAATCTTAGACTTGATCGCTAAATATTCTTATACCTTTAGTATTACTTTAGTATTAACTAGTATTAACTGAAGTTGTTTTGAATTTTTCTTAAGTTATGTTATTGTATTTAATGGACTAAAATATGGAAATCCAGAAGTTTAATTCTTTACCTTAAGTCATATTTCTATATAGTAGTTGAGTTACTTGAGGACAAGTAACATGTATGTTTGGGGGATTTTGATGCACCAAAAATAAATGCAATTTTAGACCCACATTTTATGCTCATTTTTAGTGATATTGCACTTCAATGGAAGGCATTTTTATGTTTGATTATAAGTTGTTGAATTTAAGGACTTGAAGCAAAAGAAAGTAAAAAAGGATGAAATTTTGAGCAAAAATGAAGAAGTTGAAAATTTGTTTTGTGTCGACAGTGTCGTTTGACAGAGAGCAGCAAATTAAATTGCGGAACACTGGCGCCGATGGTGCCACAATGGGCGCCGACGGTGCCAATGTCGGTTCAGCCCCTGTTTCTAGAAGATTTAACGAATTTGGCTGCTTTTTGAAGAGTTTTTGGAGGCACCTATGGGAGAACCGACTGTAGGCTTTATTTGGGGCCAAAATTGATAAGAAAAGTGACTGTTCCTGACATCTCATCGCCCCAATTCAACCTTCTACGCATCACACATTCTTTCATTTTTCATTCCACAATCATTTAGAGTCCATTGTTCTTATAATTTAGAGTTTTATGGTAATATTCAGTGCGAACTCTTCTCTAAGAGTGTTGGAGAAAGAGAAAAGTGAGAGATTTCTTCTTCCTACATTTCTTAGAAGATGCTACAAGGGATTTGCTTTGAGAAAGAGTTTTAGATAAGTGTTGTTTGTTTATTTATATTGTATGAACTTTCTTTTATATATAAAATTCTTATTTTATTGTATCTTTCTCACGAAGTCTGAGTAGTTTACATTATCTTTCTCCCTACTCTAAGATATGATGAAATAAAGAGATAAATTGGATGTGCCAATATTAAAAAAATAAAATAAATTATGATGATTTTTCAACTCTGAACTTAATTTAATTTTCAATCTGGCCAATTGAATTGTTAAAATATGTTGTGAAACATATGACCCAGGAACCCGTATCCAGGAAATGAAGTATGAGTTTTACAACAAAGTGAGTATCACATTCGATTCCATGAAGGAGAATTTTGTTCTTGGAATTAAGAGCAAATAAATAAATAAATATACATTTTTGGATATAGAATTGGAGAATCTTTAGGGTGACAGACTAAAATCCCCAATTCGATCTGAGTGTTTAAAAACTAAAGGAGAGTTAGCCTTCAGGTTAAGGGAAGTGGGAGCTCTGGAGTGGGAGCAGTATCCTCCTAGCCTAGCCATGGATTTAGGGACTAAACCTGGGATTAGCCAATGATTTTCTATAACACTGTATCAGGATAGAGAAAGAAAACTGCTCTTATTTGGTACAATTCATATTTGAACCATTTATCTCATCTCATTTTACCAAAACCTCATTGTAGTGGAAAAGGTACTTTTTCACATAAGAAATTTTCATCACATAAAAATAGTTTAGTAGTTACTGTTTAAACTTTGTATTTCAGTTTTGTTATTAGTTAAATAATTTAGTTCTGATAATTTCTCAAGATTCAAAATTAGTGAGTAATTTTGTTTTGAATTTCTATGAATTTCATAGTAAATTTATCATTTTAAAAATAAACCTTCCCCATGAGATCAATATTTGGGGCTTAAATATAAACTCCTTTATTATTTGATAGTGATACGTATACTTGCATAAAATCCTAACATTAATTGCTTAAGTTTCTAATTCATAAAATATTGAATCAAGTTTTTGGCACCATTGCATAGCGGAGTCAACTTTATTAATTTTACACATCTATAATTTCTATATTTCTTGGGATCAAGAATCCTTACAAATATAATTGAAATCTTACTTTAACCATTATCAGGGATTAAAATCTTTAAATAGTGGTGTCAACTTCATAAATCCTTAGATATAAAAAATATCAGGATCAAATATTAAGCAACAAGTGAATGCTAATTAAAATGTAGTTGAAAGACAAAGTTAACTAACTAAATGCTAAACTATTCAAAAGTAAACTTACAAAAATTGAAACTACGATATTGTGACGGAAAATTCAAATTTAAGAAAGCATTCTTCCCCTTTATAATGAGTATATGGATTATTAAAAAATTAAAATCATTTAAATATATATAGATACATACATATATATAGATACATATATAGATATATACATATACATATAGATATATACAGTTTTGCTCTGCTAAGGTTCATCATTCCGGGCGACATGGAGTTTCCATCTTTTCGGCGGCCTTCTTCTAGTGAGATCTCTCCAATTTTGTTCTTTGGTAGTGTTCTCGCTTGGTTTCCTTACACATTACTATGTTATTTTGTGGTTTTCATTCATTTGGTGAATTTTCTTTGGTTTTCTTCTCTGTTCATGAGATTTTTTTGGGCTAAGGATGGCGCCATCCTTCCTCGAAGCCCTTGTGGGTGCTAATAGTTCTAAAATTAGAAACACTGGGCTATTTCCTCAATATTTTCATGATACGTTGTGCTTTGGTGGTGAGTATGATTTCATTCAAAAAAATGCAATGAAAAATGAAAACTTTGCTATGTTTGTTTATGAAAATGAGTATAATCTTTTAGCAACTTCTGCTAGGCATGTTCTTGCTTTTGGACATCCAAATTTTGAACTTATTTTAAAAGAGTTTGACTCAATGAAATTAACTGGTTATTGGAAAATTGGTTTGTTAGTTGGGAGGCATATTATCTAACGATGAGGATTACACTAGATTATTTTCATGACATTTTATAAAAATAGATGGTATCTCTATGAAAGTGTTAAAGTGGTCAATGGATTTTGATCCTAAATCGAAACCTCTTACTATTTCATGTTATTTACATTTCTTGGGCTTAAATTTCATTTGTTTAATCATGAAATACTATTTTCTCTTACTGTGGCATATGACAAACCTTTAAAGTTAGACTGCCCCACTTTCTTACTGAATAGACCTTCTGAGGCACGTGTTCTTATTGAGCGGGATATTACTTTACTATTTTTCGACGAGATATGGATAGGGTCTGAACATAAAGACTATTGGCAGAAAGTTGAGATTGAAAAGCACTCTCCGTATTGCACTCACTACCGTATGTTTGAGCTCTAATCAATGTTTCCAACTACATCGTCATTTAAAACAAGGGGCCCACGCTACTATTTCATCTAAATGGTCCATAGAAAAAAGTGTTGAGTTTGGGGATGATGTTCCCAATAATATTGTTATCTCTGATAATCTGAATGACAAACCTAGTGAGGGTTTGGCAGAGGGTATTGAAGCTTCAAATAAATTTAATGTTGTGGAGCCAATTGTTGTTGATTCCCATGAAATTAATGTTCATAATTCTGAGCCAAATATTATTTCTTCACATGAAACTAATGCTCATAATCCTGAGCAAGATCTTTTCCAGTTTCATCCTAATGCTACTGATTTAATTGAGCTAGAAGTTATTGGGAAAAGTGATATTTCCTCGAATATGATTAATGAAGAGGGGTTATTTCCTACTATTTCTAATAGTGTGCTTTCAGCTGGTGATATATCTGCAGTTACTAGTGTTATAGAGGAAGAATTGTTAGTGCAAAAATTGAGTAAAAAAAAAAATAAAAGGAAAAATGAACTTTTACATCTCAATTGTGATAATATCATTATGTATGGAAAATATCATTCTGATGGTGAACTGTTCAACACCCTTCCAAGGTCCTCTAGAAGGGGGAGATTGAATATTAGAGGAGTGGTGGACCCTTCCTCGCTTAATAGATTAAGACATCTATGCAGGGTCAATAAACTTTCTATCTTTGTTCTCTTGGAATCGATGGTTTCTATCAACAAAGACAGTATTCTTAATAATTTTAAGAATTACAATCACTTTTGTAATAAGAAAAAAAAATCTAGATTTTTTGGAGGCGCAACATTGATCTTAACAGTGTGGAAGATGACGAGCAATTTGTGATGTTATACTATAAAATTGACTCCTTTCCTGGACCACTTTTGTTTATGCTAGTTCTTTAATGCATGATAAATTTCTGCTTTGGGATAAATTGTTGATTATGGGTAAACACATTAGATACAACTGGTTTGTTGGGGGGATTTCAATATGATTATGTCTCCTAATGAAAGGAAGTGGGGTAGGAGTGTGGACCTCAACTATATCAACCATTTTTGCGATAAAATTGAGGAGGTAGGGATTTTTTATTTAGGCTTTATGGGCACTCCTTTTACTTGGTGTAGAGGATCTCTATTTCAACATCTAGATCATTTCTTGGGTAATCATTATTTCTTTAATTATTTTTAAATTGTTAGAGTTTAACATTTAAACCATGTTGGTTTGGATCACAACCCAATTATTCTTTCTCTTGCATTTACTACTAAACTTGCTTCATATCATTTTAATTTTTGTATGTCTATACTTCTCATGGTACTTTCTTTAGTTCTATTTAGGAGGCCTAGAATCTTGAAAGAGTTGGTGATCTGTGGTACATGCTTTGGCAACTACCTAAAAAGATTGTTGTTAAATTGAGGAGGTAGAATTTTGATACCTTTGTTAATGTGCATAATAGGGCTAAAAATGCTCAATTAGTTGTGGACAACCTTGAAAGTCAAACATCTACTTCACCTCATACTGTTTTCGAGTTAGCACAAGCTCATACGAATCTTCTAGAAGCTATTTGCTTGGAAGAAGATCTGTTACAACTAAAAGCTAATGATATCTATTTTAAGTATGGAGATCGAAATACTAATTTTTTCCATGCCTTGATTAAGCATAAAAGAAACCTGAATACCAATTTGAACATGAAGACCTCTAATGGGAGAACTCTTACTGATAAAGATGACATTGGTAACTATGTTGTGAATTATTTCTCTAATTTGTTCCAAACTACTACGCATGTATTGCCTATTGATCCCGATCTATTTGATGAAGAACGTGATTATATCTCTAAAATATCACTCAATGATATTCCAGGAGATTTTTGTTGTCTTTAAGGATATTAACTCTAATAAGGATCCTGGTCCTGATGGTTTCACTGCTCATTTCTATGTTACTTATTGGGAGATCATCAAAGTTGAAGTCACCCAAGCCATTCAAAAATTTCTTAAGGAGGTCGATCATGGGAAATACTTTACTTCCTCTCTCATTATTCTTATTCCTATGGGAGTTGTTAAAAATAGTTGGGATAAATTCTGACCCATATCACTCACATCTGTCATCTCTAAGGTAATTAGCAAGCTTTTTGTTGCCAGATTACAACCTCATCTCAATAATACTATCTCGTTGCAGCAATCTGCCTTTATTAAAGTGAGGGAGATTACTGATAATATCCTCCTTGCCCGAGAGCTTATTGAAGACCTAGATAAAAAATGTCGAGGTGGCAACATGGTGATCAAGCTTGACATTAAAAAGGATTTTGATACTTTAAACTGGGACTTCATTATTAATATTCTACTTGCCCATGGTTTTCATAATAATTTCTATTCTCTAAGTAGAAGCTGGTTAAAGAATAATCACCACTCTGTGATTGTCAATGGTAATTCCTATGGTTTCATCTCCGCTAAAAGGGGTATTAAGCAAAGTGATCCTTTGTCCCCTACTATCTTCATTATTGTTTTTGCTTATTTCTCCCGTTTAATCAACAGGTTGCAGATGAGCAAGCATTACACCCAATTCTCCCATAAATCAAACATCATGGTCCGACATATGCTAACGACGCTATTCTCTTTACTACTGCTAGCAAATTTACTATGAAGGTTCTATTGCAAGTTTTGGAAAATTTTCAAGATACTTATGGTTTAACTTTTAATAAGGATAAATGTAATTTATATTTCGGGAAGCATGCTAAAAGATCCATTGTTTCCTGGGTTATTGCTTATACTGGATATGAGATTGCCTCTTTACCTCTCAAATACTTGGGGGTTAATTTGCTAACGGGTCAGCGTAAGAAAAATCTATTAGATGATGTGGTTGACAAAACCAAGAGTAAAATTAATGGTCGGAGAAACTCTTTCCTATCTAATGTTGGGAGGATTACTTTGTTTAAAAGTGTCTTGTTGAGTATTCCTTTATATGCTTTACAAGTTCCGAATCTTAAGAAGGGCACAAAGAATCTATTAGAGAAATTGTTTAATCGATTTCTTTAGTCTGGCACACAATCTAGAAAACATTGGGCCACTTTTTCTAAAGCTTGTAAACCTTTAACTGCGGGGGCTCTTGGTTTTAAGAATTTGCAAAAAATTTCTGATATTAATATGTGCAAGTTGTGGTTTAAATTCCCTGCCAACACCTCTTTATGGGCTTGTTTCATGCATCATAAATATTGTGCTAAGTTAAAACCAACAATTGTTAATTAGAAAGTGGGAGACTCAAAAATCTGGAAAGCAATAGTTAAAGCTAGATTGATCGCTTCTGAATTTATTTTTTAGGATATTGGGGAAGGTAATATTTCATTTTGGCATGATCAATGGGGGTTGGGTGATTCAAATTTTTCTTCTCAACTTCTCCTAAACAACTTGAGAATTTCGGATTGTTGGTCTGAAGGCCATTGAAATGTTAACAAATTAAAGGATATTATCGGCGATGAAAATGTTATGGTAACTAAAATTCCTATTGGAAGGTGTTTGAAAGACACTCCCATCTGGAAAATGACCTTTTATATCTCTCCAACTAAATTCCTTTACTCCAATCTCTACAATTTTAATAACTGGCGGTGGGGCAAAGATATTTGGAATGTTTTATTTACTCCTTTTATTTCCTTTTTTCTTTGGAGATTTTTCCTTAAATAGCTTCCAATTGAAGATATTCTAAAGCTCAAAGGACTTAAACTTGCTTCTCAGTGTTATATTTGCATGAAAGAAGAATATTCTATGGAATATCTTTTCTTTCATTGTACTTATGCGAGAAAGGTTTGGTTGAGTTTAGGTACTCATTTTCAAATAAATTTATCGAATAGCTAATGCATAAATGAATATTTACTCTCAAGGAGGGCGCTGCCTTGGTGAAAAAAAAGATGCTTTGTTTTCCTTTGGTGATTATTTGGTTTATTTGGATGGTAAGAAATGCTTATAAACATCAAAATTTGAATTTGGCTCCGTACACTACTGTTTCTTATATTCTGGCTTACTATGATCGAGCAAACCATCTTTTTGGTTTAAATTAAACTTTGATTCAATTGCGGGTGGGTAGGATGGTCACCTAAATTAAGTGGCAACTCCCTCTGCCGAATTGGATCAAGATTAATATTGACGGAAGTTGGGCTTCCATGACTGCTAGGGCTAGCAGGGTTTTCAGAAATGTTTTGGGTCACTGCCTTTGTTTTTTTTCTCTTCACCTATTACTGATTCTTCTCCTATAAAGGTAGAATACTGGGTTTTTCTTCTATCTTTATCGATTGCTATCACATGAAATTTATCCAATCTCGTTATTGAGACCGACTCTTTATAGTTGTACAATGATTTTAGTGTTCATGTAATACCAAACTGGAAGGTATTGTGCACTTGGAATAGAATTAAAGAGATTATGGAAAAGTTTAATTTAACTATAAAAATGTCCTTCACATTCGGTGAAGGGAACTCCCCAGCTTATTGGCTAGCTAAGAAAGGCAATGATACTAGTAACCCTATGGTTAGTGTTACTCCCATGCATCATTTAAAGTGTCTTTTAATGGGTGACTCCCTTGAGTCATCATGCATAATAGTTTAGCATAAAATCTTCATGAATTTTTTGGCTTCTCGGATTGGGTTATTTGTTCTCGGTTAAATCTTATTTGGTTGGGAGCCTCTATATATAGTTATTGTTGCTCTTATTTTCACATAATATTTAGCTGCAACTTAGCTTTTTATGCATTTAGCTATACCAAAAAATGATTGTACTTTACTATGACTGCAATATGGTGTAATACCAAAGCATATCATTATTTTGCCCCATCCTGGGAAGTTAATTTGGTTGGGATGTTCTCTCGGGTTATGCATGATTTTAATCCTGTCATTAATTTCCAATTTTTCCTTGCCACGGTTTAGACTACTCGGCTACTACTTTTTGTGTATTTGGACTAACATTTATGTAGGGAATATTATATTGACTGAATTGAAGAATTTTTACTGGAGCACTTTAGCAATTATCAAGAGTTTCTATAAAATTTTTTCTGCACTTCGGTTTTACTACATTTGAGGATTTTTGACTCAACTACATATTTGAAACTTTGGGGATTAACTACTTGATCAATTTAGCACACAACAATGTTTACTGGAAACATCTTACTGTACTTAGTTGTAATACTTTTATGGATCAGCAAATCAATTGGTTTAGATGATTTTAGTTATGTTTCTAACTGGACCAAGAAGCCTCTATTTTGTTTCTTCTGCTCTTCACTGCAGATGTTATGGGATTTGGTGTTTATGAATTTATTTGGGTTTACTTTTCATTGGATACACATGTCGGCACTATTTTTGGTGTGGGGTTTGCCCGTAAGAAGTTGTCGGTCATCAGAATTGAAATCCCGTTGCCCGCTTCAGAAGGACGTTTTAAAAAATTTAGTTTTGAAAAAGATGAAGTCAAACTGACCCCATAATTTTCATAGTTTAGATGAAAGAGCACTTTATCTCAAATCATGTATCTATCCCGAAGGATGAACGCAAGAATTGAGAGTGAGGCTCGATCAAATAAACTAAAGAAAGTTATGACATCGGTTTGGTCTGCGAAACCAATGTATTGGCCGACAAGTTCCCCTAT
>NW_018164557.1:263393-324547 GCF_001263595.1 Phalaenopsis equestris | reverse complement strand
CTAGACCTCAACCAAAAGTGAGGTCAACAACACATTTTTGTGGTTTACAAGTATTTTTTGGATGTCTTTTTATTTTTGTTTTCTCTTTTTATTTTACATCGAGTTGTAATGTGGAGAGTTGAACTTCTAGAACTTTGATGTATTTTTTTGCTTTTAGATGGGGATCAACTTTCCCTCCCCAACTTTGTAACCTCTTTTTTTATATTAACGTGTAAGGAGCCATAAGCTGCTTTTTTAATATATATAAAGGCTGACTTGAGGCTTGGCATACTTAAGGGTTCACTGATCCTTTTTATTTTCTTTTGAGGTGGATGTGGTATTTTGTGTTTTGAGTGGATTTATAATTGGTTAAAGGACCCCATTGGTGTTTTTAGTAGTTAGTTGGGGCTCCACTAACCACCCTTTTTTTCTGTAACCCCTCTAGTTATTAACACGAAGGGAACCATGAGAAGCTCTTTTTTAATATATATATATATATATATTACACGAAGGGAGCCATGAGCAGCTCTTTTTTAATATATATATATATATATTTATATATATATATATATTGTGCCAAATAGGAGCAATCCTACGCTTTACCCTTTTCAAGTTTATAAAAACATTGACTAATCCAGAGTTTGGTCCCCAAGTTTGGTCCCTAATTCCTTGGTTAGGCTGGGAGGATACCGGCTGCCACTCCAGAGCTTCCACTACTCCCGCCCCTGAGGGCTAACAATATCACATAAGTTTCAAATCAACTGAACCAACAATCAATCAACCCAAATTGGGGATTTTAATCTATCACCTAAAATCTTCAATTCTGCATCCAAAAAAGTATATTTCCCTATTTATTTGCACCCAACTAAATGATGAAATACTCTCCCATGAAATCAAATGTGATTCTCCCTTTGTTGTAGAAATTATAGTGCTTTTAGAACATATGTTTCTCAAAACATTTTAAAAATTCAATTGGCCAGATAAAAATTAAATGAGGATCGGAGTTCAAATCATCACAAATTATTAATACTTAAAATTGTATATAACAAAATCAATTCTTCAAAAAACTAAATCTCATTTTTAGTTGAAGGATAAAAAGGACTACTCAAAATCCATGAGAAGGATATGAAAAAACACATATTTCATTAATAAAAATAAATTTACAAAATAAAATAAATAAAATACACAACTTATCTCACAATCTTTCCCAACCAAATCACTAGAAGTTTTCTCCAAGCTTTTCTCTCTTTACAAGCATTACAAGCACTCTCAATTCTTTCTCAATTCTTTCTTAGAAGTGTAAGGAAGAAGAAATCTCTCACTTTCCCTCTCCTCTTACAATCCTTGAAGAAATCTCCAAGCCCTTAACTATCTCTTTCTCTCTCTCTAACTCTCCTTCTTGCCTTCACACCACGCACCTCTTTTCGTCCCCCTAGAACCCTTCTCTTTTTAAGCCTTGAACTTCGTTCTCTTTTATCAAAGGTTTTCTCCCTCTAAAAAGAATTCAAAATTTCCTCCAAAATTCTGTCCAAAAGTTAACTCTTTTGAATTCAAAAGACATGTCAATTGATTCAAGAGACACATCCCTTCATAAAAGAACCTTCCAAAGTGTCTAGATGCATTGAATCACTCCAAGGGGTGTGATCCCAAAACTGCTTATATGCAACAATATAACAATAATTATGATTATATTTTTCACTTATATTTCCTTAATTCACAACAAAACCAAAAACTTGTTTTTGAAGACAAATAAGAATTTAACTTTTAATTTATATTGGGATACTACACAAGTATGCGTATCATTATAAATTAATATAGAACTTTTTAATTAAGACTTGAATATCAAACCCACAGGGAAGATATGAAATATGCACTTTTTAGAAAACTTTCTATTTTTAAAAAGATAATTATTTAAACTAAAGACGTTTTCGCAGCAAAGAAATATTAAATATTTTTGGTAATTTTAATTTTTTGAAAAAAATAGTACAAACCTAAAAAGGTAGCTTGAGTTTTTATAGAAGAAAAGCACTAAATTTGAAACTATCATTCTCTTTATCATGAATTAATAATAAGTATAGGAATTCTAATGTGGATGTATGCATATTGTGTTGTGCCAAATTGGAGCAATAATATTTTTTACCCTTACTAGAGGTGCTATAAAGAACATTGGCTAATTCAAAGTTTGAATAGTTCTGAAGACTGACTAGGCAGAGAAGATACTAGCTCTCACTCTAGAGTTCCCTCAATTCCCTCCACCTGGTGGCTAACATCTCGTATCAGAACCTAAAACAATAAACCAAGTTGAAGGCGTTAACCTGTCACTTTATCCATAATAAGAAGTAAGGAATCACCTCCCTCTTGACACACAAAAATTAAATCAAACCACTAACAATCCAAACATCTACCAATCATTAATTAAACTAATCAATCCACATTAAAGCAAACTTAATACAACACTAACAATTATAATTCTCAAGCACACTAAATAAAACCACACTGATAACTATGGGTTGCCTCCCATAAATCTTTGTTTAACATCGTCAGCCCAACAAATGATTTCACCTGGATCAAAATTCCATTTAAGTAATCCTTGATCAATCACCCAAACTTTTCTAGAACCATGAATTCCTACAAAGTCCTCAAATTTAAAATTTTGTTTCGGCTCTTCCTATTTATATTGATTCATCTCATTGTTTCGCATATTTCTTTCTAGATCCAATATTATTCTAGCGATATCCTCAATTTTCATATCATTATCTTCATTTAAATTTATAAGAAATGGATCTTTATATGATACTTCATGATCTCCCAAATTTATGGCGTTAACCTGTCACTTTATCAGGATTACTTAAGGCGATTTTATAAACTTATTTTTATAAATGAAATTTGTGTTTTGTTGTTCAGGATTAATCAAGGCAAACTTAATACAACACTAACTTAATGAGATGAATCAATCTAAAGAAGTATTGTTCAGGATTACTTAAGGCGATTTTATAAACTTATTTTTATATATGAAATTTGTGTTTTGTTGTATCCTTCTCACGAATTCTGAATAGTCTCATTTATCCTTCTCCCTACTTTGAGATATGGTTTTGTGAAGAATTAGTTTTATTTTATATGATTTTAAATGTCAATAATTTATGATGATTCAAACTTCGATATTCATTTACTTTTCGATCTGATTAATTGAAATGTAAAAATGTATTGAGAAACATATGTTCTGAAATTGCTATGATTTCTACAACATGCAGAGAATCACATTTCATTTTATGGGAGAGTATGTCATCCATGAAATTGACTGAAAATAAATTGGGAAATATACGTTGTTGGATGTAGAATTGGAGGTTTTATGATGACAGATTAAAATCCCCAATTTGGTCCAGTTAATTGATAACTAATGTGTGATTGTTAGCCCTAAGGAGAGGGAGTAGTGAGAGCTCTAGAGTGGCTGGCAGTATCCTCCCAGCCTAACCACAGAATTAAAGACCAAACTCTTAATTAGTCAATGTTTATTATAACATTCAGAAGAGTGTGAAGAATAGGATTGCTCCTATTTGGCACAAAATAATTTTTATATATTTTTAAATGATTTTAATTTCTTCACAATCCATATACTCATTTTAAATGGAAAGGAGACTTTTTTAAATCTGAACTCTTCGTCACAAAACTTTGTTTAATCTAGGTAAATTTAACTTTAAATTTTAGAAACTAGTTTTGTAAACTTAGTTCTTTTAGTTACATTTTTGTTAGTATTCATTAAACCCATTTTAATTTTTCTTTCTTACTTTAGTTTTTATAGTTTGAATATTGTGATTTAGGATGTTATCATAAAAATTTTCATCTTCCAAATTAAGACTTCATAGTAAAGACTAGAATTAGCCTCAGATTTCTTACTACGCTTCTTTAGGGGATTGGGTTTTTTAAAGAAAGCCCTATATTACTTATAACAATACATGCACTTGCGTAGAACTCCTAGTGTGTGAACTATTTTATATATTTTATATAACATTTTAATTTTTCACAATAACTACTTAATATAAACTAGGTCATGATTTTGACAATACGTTTGAAAGCCAAGTTACTGTGTAATTTTAGAATGGGTTAAGTTTTTGGTACTGTTAATGGAGATTTAAATTTACATAGAACATGCAAAAAAATAGCACACACTAGGGGCGTATAAAGTTTTTGATGTCGTTGCCGGGGAAGCTTTGGTAAAAACTTTAGAAGAATTTTAGTTAAACCTGTAAGACTTGGATTTGGAATTTATAATATTATTATACAGTGTGTTTAGTTATTTGGTGTTTTTTTTAGAGAAAATCCAAAATACTAAAAAATTTTTTGATATCTATCCTATTAGTTAATTCTTTAGATTTTTATGCGTAGTTTAAGAGCTGCAGACCTTAAATTTTACAAGCCAGATTTGGAGGGAACTTTTGAGAGAGATTTGAATAGACTCCATGAATTTAATGTAGAAATGGCGGATCAATGATGTAATGAATATTCAAATTTAAATTGTAATACTGTAGCTTTGAGAAAGTAAATACTAGGAGAGTGGCAAATTTCTTAGATGATATGCTTACAATTTTAATTTCAGGTTGCAGATATTGAGAGGAAGTTGGATCAATAGGAAGTTGGATCAATACAAATCAATACAAAGAAAGATATCCTCAAGGAACCCCAATTATTGAGAAAAATTTATTTGGGCAATGGATTAAAACTGGCCATCAGATACATAGTTCTTTTTTTTATTATTACAATTCAGGTTGGGTTGAATTTTAATAGGAATAATAATTTTGGAGAAGAAGACCAATTTTGGGAAGATTATCAATTTAATCAGACATGTAGTTAGAATAATCATGGCTATTATAATAATGAACTTTCTTTTCCTCATAAATTTAACTTTAAACCACAGTATGATTAGAAGGATTTATTTAAAGAAGTTATGATTCAAATGACGAGACAGTTGGAAAATTAAGAGGTCGCAATAAGGATGATAGAAAACCAACTGGGGCAGATTATTAATGCAATTAATAGTTACTCCCCAAGGATTTTACCCAGTGACCCTGAGATAAAACCTAAAGAGATGAATGATGAGCAATTTAAAATTATCGAACAAATATTTTGAAGAGAATTTGATGATATGTTTTAAAAGAATTTTGAGTTGAGAAATGAGGATAAGAAGATTGAAAGGCCAACAATAAAAATTTCTAAGGATTAAAAAAACTTATTTCCTCAACTAAGATAAAAATAGAAAGACCACCTCTACCATTTACTCAATACGAAGGGGAAGAATTGAAAGACAACCCTGAATAAAAGAGTAACCTAGAAGAATTTGATCCAAATTTTGAATTATCTATTAAGAATTCGATCCAAAATTTGGGAGATCATGAAGTATCATATAAAGATCCATTTCTTATAAATTTAAATGAAGATAATGATATGAAAATTGAGGATATCACTAGAATAATATTGGATCTAGAAAGAAATATGCGAAACAATGAGATGAATCAATATAAATAGGAAGAGCCAAAACAAAATTTTAAATTTGAGGACTTTGTAGGAATTCATGGTTCTAGAAAAGTTTGGGTGATTGATCAAGGATTACTTAAATGGAATTTTGATCCAGGTGAAATCATTTGTTGGGCTGACGATGTTAAACAAAGATTTATGGGAGGCAACCCATAGTTATCAGTGTGGTTTTATTTAGTGTGCTTGAGAATTATAATTGTTAGTGTTGTATTAAGTTTGCTTTAATGTGGATTGATTAGTTTAATTAATGATTGGTAGATGTTTGGATTGTTAGTGGTTTGATTTAATTTTTGTGTGTCATGAGGGAGGTGATTCCTTACTTCTTATTATGGATAAACTTATATATTCTCTTGTAGTAGTTGGATTGACGAGTCTGCTACGACTCAGGTCTCACTCAGACATAAGTTTTATAAGACGCGTCATTAGTTTTAACAACGACAATTCCATCTCAATCTTGTTACTTGTTTTTTCTGACTTTGTTTTCATTTGATAAGAGTAGCTAACCTATTTGATGAGTAACATGCAGATGAATTTACACTATCCTTATAACTGCTAGAGGTGCTTAATTATTGGGATATGGTGATGCTTGGGGTTGGTGCTCGAGAGCCAATATATCTGGGATAATCTTATCTTCGGGATTAGAATCTATAAACTCATTTATAAGTACCCAATATATCAGTGTAGTGATTCCATTAGAAATTGGAAGTAAGTTAGTGAGATGCAATGAGTTAAAGGAAGAACTAACCTCATTTATCATATGTGTTTGTGTTTGTGTTTGTGTTATAATAATATAAAGATTTGGAGAACACATAAATATATATTTTTGTATGTCGATACATGTTCTGCTTGGTAGACCTTTCTTTCCATTTTATCGAGCATGTTTTTAGCTTAGACTTACTTTCTATTGCATATTGTTCTGTCTTCATAAATACTTTTAGATGTTTGTGATAGATAGAATTTCTGAACTATTTTTATTTTTGCTTATATTTTCTGTATTGAATGTTATCTAATTCAAAGTTAGTATACTTCCTAGGCACGTTAAAACTTAAAGTTAGTTTAAAACATGACCTTCAGTTGTTATCTAATTTTACTTAATTTAAAGTTAGTTTAAAACTAAAAGGAAGTATACTAACTTGAAATACTTATCTAATTTATCGAGTATGTTATCATAACTAACTTTAATTTAACATGACCTTGGATATTAGAGTTTAACTTTCAATGACTATATTTATTTTTGTAAATATCATGGTAAATTTAGGTTAAAGTTTTAAATAACGAATGTCAATTCTAAAGTTTAAGATATTTAGTATGAAAGGATAAGACTATATTTTTTTATTTAAAGTAAAGCAAATTGTATCTTTGAAGTATTAAGAAATTTAGAGTTTCATGTAAGAAGAAAAGAATGCAGTTTGATGAAAAATCATAAACTAATATGAATTTATAAAGTGAAGAAAGGTAAAGAGTTTTGACTTTAAGAAGGGGATAGTGAAGTTCAAAATTATTAAAAGCTATCCAAATATATTAATCCTCACTTGAAAAAGAAAAAGAAAAGAAAGGATTGAAAAGATACTAAAAAAATAGAAGAAAGAAAAAAAAGAAGAAGAAAAAAAGAAAAAGAAAAGAAAAAAAAAGGAATGTGAGAAGAAGCTTGAGGAGATGCCTAATCAAAAATTAGCTTCGCTTGAATCAACTTAAGGAAAAGGCTTTATTACAATTTTTAAACTTGTATTTGAGTATTATTAGCATTACTAGTTAAGTTCTCATGAAATTCTTTTTCATATGGATATTTTGAGTGGCTTTAATATGATAAATTGCAATTCTTCTTGAAATGAATAGAGACAGAAATCTTAAAATTGATTACTAAGTATTCTTAGACTTAGAGTTTGAATCTAAGTTATTAAAGATTTTTCTTAAATTTTACTATTTTATTTACTAAACTAAAGTATAGAAGTTATGAGTTAATCTCTATCCTAAGTCATATTTTTTATGTAGTAAAATGGTTACTTGAGAACAAGTAACATTTAAGTTTGGGGGAGTTGACATGTTTAAAACTTACCTACTCTTTCATATATATTTTATGCTCAATATTAATGATTTTTAATTATATTACACTTTAAAGGATGTTATTTTGCATATTTTTGGTTTCAAGTACAAGAAAATGAATTTTGGAGAAAATGAAGCAAAAATGGTGCAATTTTGAGTAAACACGAGCAAGAAATAAAATTCTGAGTTGGCACATTTTGATATGTCTTTCTATGCTTAATCTAATTTACATTTTTCACATATTTTTAAATAAAATTACACTTTAAAGATAGGCTATTTTTATGTTTATTTTTCAAGTATATCTGTTAGGAGTGGAGTGCAACTGAAATGGGGCAAAATTGAGCTGAAATGGAGCAAAACAGAGCAAAATAGTGGAGCTTCTGCAGGGTGGTACATGATGTGCTAAAATCTAGAGAATTAGTGCATGATGCACCAATTTGGCACCAAATGCACTAAAGACTAATTTTTGTGGATTAAGGAGGTTCAAAATGAGTTTTTGCATGAATTTTCAAAGGGACACTTGTTCTAAACACCCCTTGGAGTGATTCAATGCGAGTGATTCAATGCATCCGAGTGATTCAATGCATCCAGACACTTTGGAAGGTTTTTCTATGAAGGGATATGTCTCTTCGATTAATGGACATGTATTTTGAATCCAAAAGAGTTTACTTTTGGATAGAATTTTGGAGGGAGGCAGACTTTTACAAAAGAGAGGGCAGTCTAGAGCTTGAGGAAGTGTTTTGGGAGTGAGTTTGGTGGTGGGTGTGTGTGTGGGTGTGTGTGACCTGAGAGTGAGAAGAAGGGCTTGGATATTTTCTTCAATGATTGTAAGAGGAGAGAGCAGGTGACAGTTTTCTTCTTCATTACATTTCTAGGAGAGAATTGAGAGAGATTGTAAAGAGAGAAGGGTTTGAAGAGAACTTCTAGGGATTTGCATGTGAAGGATTATAAGATAATTTGTGTTCTTTTATTTTTTTATTTTGTAAACTTGTTTTTATATATGAAATTAATGTTTCGTTATATCCTTCTCATGAATTTTGAGTAGTCTTCTTTATCTTTCTCCCTACTTTGAGATATGCTATTCCTTATTATGAAGAAATAGTTTTGTGAAGAATTGATTTTCTTTTATACGGTTTTAAATGTATATAATTTGTGATGATTCAAACTTCAATCTTCATTTACTTTTTGATCTGATAAATTGAAATGTTAAAATATTTTGAGAAACATATGCTCTGAAAGGGTTATGATTTCTATAATATGGGGAGATTCACATTTGATTTCATGGGAGAGTATGTCATCCATGGAATTGAGTGCAAATAAATAGAGAATCACATTTTAGAAATTTGTTTTGTAAACTTAATTCTTTTAGTTACATTTTTGATAGAATTCATTAAACCCATTTTAATTTGTCTTTCTTACCTTAATTTTATAGTTTGGATATTGTGATCTAGGTTATTATCATAAGAATTTTCATCTTCCAAATTAAGACTTTATAGTAGTAGACTAGAATTAGCCAAAAGGATTTCTTATTGCGCTTCTCAGTGGGATCGATACTGGGGTTTTTAAAGAAAGCTCTATATTACTTAAAGAGATACGTGCACTTGCGTAGAACTCCTAGTGTGTGAACTATTTTTTATATTTTATATAACGGTTTAATTTTGCACATTAATTACTTAATATAAACTGGGTCAAGATTTTGGCTATATTTTTTAATGCTAAATTACTGTGTAATTTTGGGACTGGTCCATTTTTTGGCACTGTTAACGAGGATTTAAATTGATGTAAGGCATGCAGAAAAATAGCACACACTAGGGGCGCATCACGCATCATGCGTCAGAATTCAAAAATTCACTATTTTGGCTCCAAATTTTATCCATTTTGCTACTTTTTCTCTAAATGCCTAAAATTGATTTACCTGCAAAAAAAACATGAAAATACGCTTCTTTAAAGTGCAATATCACCAAAAATAAACATAAAATATATTCTTAAAACAACATATTATTTTGGTGTATTAGTAGGTGTCAGCCCTTCTCGGCAATAATTAACAAGGACGCCAAATTTGTTTGGGAAGAGAAATGCCAAAGGCCTTTGAGGACGTTAAGCAATATTTAATGACACCTCCTGTTTTGGTAGCCCCTATCCCAGAAAGACCTTTGATACTTTATACCACGGTCTTAGATGACTCTTATCGGAGCCATGCTAGCTTAGGTCAACGACGAGGGTAAGGAAAACACGCTCTACTCCTTTAGTCGCCATCTAATACCGAAAGAGGTAAAGTATCTACCTATTGAGAAACATTCTCTAGATTTAATTTTTACCGTCTAGAAGCTTAGACATTACATGCTTTCTCATAATGTAACCCTTACATCAAAATTTAATCCTTTGCATTATTTGATGACTCAACCAACACTTTTCAGTCGTTTAGCATGGTGGTCGATGATTTTATTACAATTCGATATAACTTTTGTTCCCCTCTGCGCAATCAAGGGACAAATCTTAGTATATTTCCTCAATGTGCACCCACTTTTAGCTACGACCCCTTTCAATGATGAGCTACTAGATGAACAGATACTACAAATAGAAACGTTCAGTGCTAGACATTATGAAATGTACTTTGATGGGGCTTCATCAGCTAGAAAAGAGAAAGGATCAGAGGTAGTTATACCAGAAAAAGCAAGAGTTGTTCTGATTTTTATCACGCCAGACCAGGGTATGTTGAGATTCTCCTATCACCTGATAAAGTCATGAACAAAAAATGAAGCAGAATATGAAACACTGATCACCAGGTTGGAGTTGAAAATCTCAATAGATACAACAGTCATTTTCATCTATGGCAACTCACAACTCATCATCCAGCAAGTCACTGGACAGTATAAGATTTTGAAAATAAGGCTAACAAAATATGACTAGTACACAATGAAGTTGCTAGAATAGATCCTTAGTGTCACTCTATACCAGATTCCTTGGGGAGATAACGCCCATGTCGATGCTATAAAAAAACTTGCTAATGAATTGGCATGTCCACCAAAGGATTCCATCAAAATTGCAGTACAAGAAAGTCAAGTTCTGTCTCATATCAACCTCGATAATCTACACAAGCTTAGAGAAGAACAAGAAACTATGATTGCAGTTGCTGACATTAACGAAGGTTGGCGAAAATCATTGATAGAAGATTTGTAAACTGGAAAGCTGCCAGAAGACAAGTCTAAAGCATATCACATCACAATATGCTACAGAGGGTGATGTCCTCTATAGAAGATCGTTTGATCACATGTTGCTGAGATGTATGTTGCTGAGATGTTTAAGCAGAGCTGAAGCACAGAATATCGTCAAAGAAGTACAAACCAGACTGTGTGGAGCTCCCCAGTCAAGGCCAAAGACGAAAATGAAGATCAAAAGATTCAAATATTATTGGTCAGTGATGATATTCGATTGCATGAATACAGCTAGAAGGTGTCACCTTTATCAAGTGTGTGGTGTGGTCTTACACCAACCTCCAAATGAACTGCTTCCTACCGTTGTCTTCTGGCCATTTAAGTGTTTGGGCACAGACATAATAGGTCCAATAGATCCTCCATCCTTTGAGGGACACAGATTTAATTTTGCAGCTACAGGTTACTTCTTCAAATGGGCGAAAGCAGTGTCGTTACAGCTTAGCATGTTCTCCAATTTTTTAAACGTCAGATTGTCTACCATTTCAGTGTTCCACACAAAGTAATTCCAGATAATGAGGAACAGCCTTCAAGACCACAAAGATCAACAATTTCATCAAACGACATAGGATAGACTGAAGATACCCTACAATCTACTATCCCAGAGCAAATGGCATGGTCGAGGCCTTCCATAAGACGCTCGTCCAAATTTTGAAGAAGACGTTTGACGAGAACAAAAGAGGATGACATGATAAACTATTAAAAGCTCTATGGGCCTATAGGACAACATTCAGAACTCCAACTCAATGTACACCCTATGCACTTGTGTACGGGTCCAAGGGTGCACTACTGCTAGAAGTCCATACACTGTCTCTCAGAGTCATTATCGCCATACAAATTACAGCAGAAGAAATTACAAATCTCAGACTTGAAGAATTGAAAAGTCTCAAGGAAAAATGATTAAAAGCACAACAGAATTTAGAACTCTACCAAGCAAGGATGGTGCACACTCATGACAAATTGGTCCGCCAGAAGGCATTCAAATATGGGGACCTCATTCTTGTTCTCAAAAGACCTATTCTTGCATGTTGCAAGCGAGTTGGAAAATTCGAACAACCTAGGGAGGGACCATTTGTCATAGAAAAATTCTATTCAGGAGTGTCTTACCAGCTGGTGTATTTCTAAGGTGAAAGAGCTATGTTGCCAGTTAATGATCGATATTTAAAGATATATTACACAATACGACATTGCTTGAAATGAATTTTTGAAAATGATGCTTGTTTTGGGGTTACTCATTTGGCCAACGTCTGTGACTGGGTCCAAAAGTTTTGTATAAAAATTAACCTCAATAAGATGAAAATTTTAAAATTTGCTCACTTTAATTTCGTGCATTTTTTTTTAATTTTTGAAATTTCATTAAGTTAAACTAAATAATAAAAGACTCGCACTTATCTAAATTTAAAACTTGTTTAATAACTTGTTCTTGTTCATTTAAAATTTAAGAGCACTAAAGTTTTTTTCTTCTACAAAAAGATGTCGAGGCAGAAGTTGATTTTTGCTTTATGAGATTGCTTGAATCTCACGCTGCATGAGGAAAAGACAGCCCAGGGTGGCATCGTAGACTTTGACGTGGACTTCAGTCAGGTTAACGTAGACTCAAGGGTCCCATGATGAACATAGTCAGTCGTTGGGAGAAAGAAGGATTTCAATCATTGTTAAGTATTGGTACCAAAGAAGACTCCTCATTGAAGAGGAATAAAACAACTACACAACAAAATCCATTCACCTACCATTGATGATCACTGCACCGACAAAGAATTTAGTCAGTGCCGATGAAGAAAGGGTGTCAAATGCGCTACCCAAAAGAACGCAACACTGTAATTCTAACTTTTGCAAGTGTAGATCTTTCTTACATCAGGAGAAAAGACGTATACAAGAAGAAGAAGTGACACTTACCATGATTCCTGAGGGAAAAATTTATTAACCATGCATGAGGGAAATTTCTACTAGTCTGCCCATCACGGAGGATGAGTCTAAGTTTGTTGCAGAGCCTATAAAACCAAAAATTCCAAATGAACTTTGCAAGGGTTGCCTGATGTGCAATGCTGAAATTCCCAGATAAGCATCGAAAGCAGAAGTATTTGTGGAGTGCTCGGGATGTAATGTCCTCCATTTAGAGTACTATAGTATTTTTTAAGAGTATACAGCCACTGATACAGTGCTCCAGGAGGCTGCAAACCCAGATACTGAATTATAAATTCCACTACATACAGAGCCGAGTCATGCATGGTTTCCTGCAGCGTTGAAATGAAGGGGCGACCTCGATGACTACAAAGGATTCCTACGGAAAAATTAGAAGGTTTGGAACTACATACGAAAGTTTTCTCCAAAAATTATGAAAGAAGGATTCTCGACAGCGTGTTCAACTTGAGAGATAGAGGTCGATTCAGTGTACTAACAAAAAAGCCCTACTCAGAGCCATGGAAATCGATGCATGGTAAAGGCATGATAACCATTCAATGTGGTTGTTGTTATAACTTTGTTGAAGAATAGGCTAGGGAATTCACCGGGTATGTTGACATACGACGAGGTGGATCCTCTGCCTTCCGAGATAAAAAGTTAAATCAAAACAATGGTCAGTTGGAGCATACTACCAGCAGACTACATCACGAATAGCTACATAATCAACATTTATTATGAAGGAGACAGTATTCCTCTGCATATTGATCACCATTATTTTGTAAGGTCGTTCTGCATGATGTCCTTCATGAGAAATAGTAACATTCTATTTGAAACAAAAATTAATTTTGTTGGTCCTAGAGAATTCAGAGGATCCATCAAGATTCCGCTACTAGTGGGTTTAGTTTTAATTTTGAAAGGAAATGGAGCAATTTAACAAATTATTGCATACTAGGAGTATGATACCGCAGAGTCTCTGTGACATTAAGAAGAATGGTTGATAATAAAATGCCACATGGATTTTGTCCGGACCCGAAATTGGAGTTGCGCCTGCACGAGCTATGAGACAGTTCTACCTCTAAGTACACATGATCAAGAGCTTGCCAGAGATCAGGAGCTTGCCACAGAGGATGGACAAATAGATGGACCCTGACACTTTTTTTGTACTGTTTATTGATATAGCAGATATGATAAGAAATGTCTCATATGTCTTCAGTATATGAAATGTACTCAGCATTTGATAGTTTAGAATATATTCAGCATGGCATCTTTTGATACCTTCAGCATGCATTCAGATTGTAATACATATTTGAAGTAGATTAATGAAATTTCTTCTAGATTTTAATGAATTTATTAAACTGCCCTTTTGTGTGATTGATAAAAAACTGCAGAACCATGCGTTGGTTCTAAATTATAATGTACAAATAACAATACAACAAAAGTCTGATAATAAAATTTAAAGAAAATTTTTGAAAAATAAGTCAACCAAAAAAAATTAAATTTTAAAAAATATATTTTGATAATTAAATGTGATAAAGAAAATAAGAAAATGATAAATTTCATAAATTCGTTTCTCTCGAGCTTGAGGTTTCACACTTTGTACTTTCGTAGCACAAATTTCATCACTATCCTAGTTTTTAAACAATCCCCATGCAGTTTCACATTCTTCACAAAATCACACAATTTTTTCCTTACCACTGTCAATCTTCACATTCCCCATATCTATAAAGTCAACACCACAAAATTCTCTACATTATTCTCACAATATTCTTCGGATCAGTGTCGACATTCTGATTCTCAATTCTTCAAGATAAGTTTAAGACCACCTTAAATGGAGCACGATACCTTATTCTCATTTTTCAAGATCGGCTTAAGACCACCTTAGATGGAGTATGACATCTAATTCTCCACCCAATTCCTTAAGATAGGTTTAAGACCACCTTAAATGGAGTATGGCATCCTATTCTCATCTTTTGAGATCGGTTTGAGACCACGTTAAATGGAGTATGGCATCTGATTCTCTACCCAATTCTTTGAGGTAGGTTTAAGACCGCCTTAAATGGAGTATGACATACTATTCTCATCTTTTGAGATTGGCTTAAGGCCACCTTTATTGGAGCATGACATCCGATTCTCTACCAAATTCTTCGAGATAGGTTTAAGATCACCTTAAATAGAGCACGACACCCTATTCTCATCTTTCGAGATTGGCTTAATACCACCTTAAATGAAGTATGGCATCGTATTATCATCTCTTGAGATAGGTTTAAGACCACCTTAAATGTATTATGACATCCTATTGTCATCTTTCGAGATAGGCTTAAGATTACCTTAAATGGAGTACGAAATCCTACTCTCATCTTTTGAGATAGGTTTAAGACCACCTTAAATGGAGTATGACATATTATTCTCATCTTTTGAGATAGGTTTATGACCACCTTAATTGGAGCATGACATCTTATTCTCATCTTTCGAGATCGGCTTAAGACCACCTTAACTGGAGTGTGCATCCTATTCGCATCTTTCAAGATAGGGTTAAGACCACCTTAAATGGAGTATGACACGCTATTCTCATCTTTGGAGATAAGTTTAAGACCACCTTCAATAGAGCATAGCATCCTATTCTCATCTTTCAAGATTGGCTTAAGACCACCTTAGATGGAGTATGGCACCTGAGTCCCTACCCAATTCTTTGATATAGGTATGAGGCCACCTTAAATGGAGTATGGCATCCTATTCTCATCTTTTGAGATTGGTTGGAGACTACCTTAAATGGAGAATGGCTTTTGATTCTCTACTAAAATTTTTGAGATCGCTGTGAGGCCCCTTTAAATGGAACAAGACTTTCGATTATCAATTCCGCGATTGATACCTGATCCCAAATCTGCTAATATGCAATAGTATAATAATGTCTCTGATTATATTTTCACTTATATTTCCTTACTATGCAACAGAGTCAAAACTTGATCCTGAAGAAAATAAGAATTTAACTTTTTAATTTATATATATATATTAGGATACTACGAAAGTAGACGTATCGTTATCAAGTAATATAAGACTTTTTTATTATGACCTAAATATCAAACCCACAGGGAAATTATGCAATATGCTCTATTGAACAGCAAACTTTCTATTTTAAAAAGACAATTACATTAACTAGAGATGTATTTATAGTAATTAAAATTCAAATCTTTTTGGTATTTTTGATATTATGACAAAACAGAAAAAAATTTAAAAGATAACTTTAGTTTACGTAAAAGAAAAGCACCAAAATTAAGAAAATATATTTTTCCTTATCATGAATGAGTAATAAGTATATGAATTCTATTGTGGCAGTACGCAAGTTGTGTTGTGCTAAATAAGAGCAATTATATTCTTTACCCTTACTAGAGATGCTATAAAGAATATTGGCTAATTTAAAGTTTGAATAGTTCTGAAAACCGGCTAGGCAGGGATGATACTAGCTCTCACCCTAGAGTTCCCTTGGTTCCATCCACTTAGGGGCTAAAATCTCGTATTAGAACCTAAGAAAATAAACCAACTTGGAAGGCTTTAACCAGTCACTTTAAAGTCCTCTAACTCTACACCCTTCAATGATTATTTCCATATTTATTGCACTAAATCATATGAATTACATTCTCACTCATACAACCTCATGTGATTCTTTCTAATTGTTGATTGAGACAATACTAGCCCAGTTCTTTCATGTTATCACAACAAATTTTAACATATGGACAAGCCAAATCAAGAAGTAAATGAAGTACATTGAATTGGATCATCACAACTTCTTCCACAACTTCTTCCTACATTGAATTGGATCATCACAACTTCTTCCAACACTAAAGATTAATACTCTCCACAACTTCCATCCAACACTTTAATTACTTAACTTTTTAAGAAGAAAGATAAAGAAAACTACTCAGAATCCTTGGAGAAACCAAATCCACACTTAAGTTTAAAAGTAGAAATCATTGTCAAAAAGTAGAAATCATCCACACTTAAGTTTAAAAGTAGAAATCATTGTCAAACAAACAAGAAATCTCAATTAAAACCAGAAGTAGTTCAAAAACAAAAGATAAATCCTCCACCAAACTCCTCCACCAAACTCCTGAAGTTCCTTTGAATATCTTCTCTTTTACAACACTCTTAACTCTCAAAATGAAACTAAAAACAGAAAGAATAAAGTAAATTTTTGTGGTGCTTGAATCTCTCGACAAGATTCTCCACGATCTTCTCAAGACTAAGTACTCTCTCCCTCTTCATGCACCCTCTTCAAGCACCCCTTTCAAATGTCTCAACTTCGTTCTTTTATAAACTTCCCTAGAGGTGCCTTAGAAACTCTTTAAAATGTACGTAAATTAGATGTATTCTCCAAAGGGATGCCTCCGTTTGCAAGACTTTGAATAATATTTTCGTTCCTAGTGGTCATAACCACCTTCTTTAGCCAATAGGTGCCTCAAATACCTCTTCAAAATTTAGCTAAATGAAGAAAATCGCCAAATCACTTCCTTTGGTGCTTAAGCGCAGGGGCTCTAGCACTTAGGCATGGCCTTCTCTGTTTAATCGGCGCTTAAGTGTCGGATCTGGCGCTTAGACACCAAAACACTTTAGCACAATTTTCACCTCTTTGCTCCAAGCTTGCTCCTTTTGTACTCTTTTTAGCATTTTACACTTTTTACTTGTACCTAAAAGAAAAACACACAAATACCTTCCATTAAAGTGCAACATCTCAAAAAGAGGTATAAAAATGCATCTAAAAATACTATATATTTTAGGTGTATCAAAATCCCCAGAACTTAAAATGTTACTTGTCCTCAAGTGACACTTCAATCTTTAAAATCTAAATAAGTATGATATCTATATGAGTTTCTTTAGGAGTTACTAAAATTTAGATTTATAAATATAGTAGTCCAATTTAGAAAAAATATTCAGTAAATGAGACCAAGTTAAAGTTTAGAAATTTTTAATGTTAAGAAAGATGAAAATATGAGTTCTTATCTAATTCAGAAATATTATAGATTTTCCAAATTTAGAATTTAGTTCTTTTATTATCTCTACTTAAAATTTTTTATTTTAAATAATTTTACTTACTATATTATATTTTAAGCTTAATAATAACTTCAAATGTGGAACCAATTTTTTATTAGGTACTAATCCTCAAGCTTCTCCTCCCTTACTCTTTTCTTTTTTTCCTTTTTGTTTTCTTTTTCTCTTTTTTTCTTTATCTTTTTCTTTTCCTTTTTCAGGCGAGGATTACTATATCTGGATAGGCCTTTAATGATTTTGAATTTCACTTCTCCTTTCCTAAAGAAAAGTCTTGATATAAGTCTTTTACTTAAAAATATAATAATAGTTTTCAAAATTATTTTAATAAAAGAAATTTAATTATTAAAAATAAAAGTCTAAATTTTCTAAATTTTTCAAAAATACAACTTTTCTTATTAAAGATAGTTACACTATATTTAACATTTTATACACTAAAAATTTTTAACTGAAAGTTTTTCTTCATTACTAAGAATTTTAACTAAATTTTCTTAGTCATTTCTAGAATCAAATTTTACTTCCCTAATATAAATTAAAAAAATTTTTTTTCCCCCCCCCCCCCCCAAACTTAAATTTTTAACAGATTAAATAATTTAGCATCAGATATATATATATAAGCTAGAATGAAAATTGAAATAACAATCTTACCAGAATTTTTGTATCCTAAGTATACAAGTATAAAACTAAAAACATGAGTAAAATAAATTTTTTTATCAATTTTTTTTATTATTTTCATTTTAATTTAACGTGAGAGATTCAATAGACTTCTAAGTAGTGGATACAAACATAAAAATAAAGAAACCCCCTAACTTTGGCCTCACAGTCTCAACAAAAAAACAAACACACTAACAAGATAAAAGAAAAATACGGGGTAGCAGTTTTCTAAGTTTAAAATTTAAAACTAAAGTTAGCAAAACTTTAAACTTTCTAAAAGATATAGAATTAAATTCAATCCTTAACTAACTAACACAGTAGTAAACACACAACAACAGTTACTACCCTAGAATTTAAAACAAAATACTAACAAAACACAAACATCACAATAACAATTAAATATGAGTCCAAACCATCACATAATCTAAATAAACACACAAATGCAAATGTAGCAAGCCCAGACTACATAATTTATAACACATCACAACACATGTCATAAGTCCAAACATAAAAATGAACAACACATGACAAATCTGAAGTCTAAAGCACATAGTCTAACACATATTACAGACAAAAAAATAATTCAGTCCTCCTCCTCATAATCTTCAGAATCACCGCTATCCCAGCCATTTGTAGATTCATAATTAGGGTATCTAGGATATGGAGGAAATTGCACTTCTAGGTTACCCCTAATGAGGCTCTCCAAAGATGAGTGAAACTTCTCTTTGTAATCACTTTTCCTTCTATTATACTTATCAGTATGTTCTGCAAAAGGCACTAAATCTAAAATTTATCAGCGGTATAGCTGATATTGTCCTTCATCCTCTATCATAATTGATCTTGGGTCTCAGTATAATCACCTCTAGAAGTAGAAGCACATGTGGTAGATGTTCTAGATGTAGAAGCAGCAGAGGTAGCAGCATCAAACGTTGTCATTCCATAGCTCCATGAAAATCCTCCACTTCAGCCAAAAATAGAATTTTCAAAATAAGTCTTCACATTCATCATTGTAATAGGCTTTAGAGGAAACAATACTTCCTCCCATCCAGCCTACTCACGTAAAGAAAAGATCAAGGAAGCAAATTTCAGACCTGCCGTACTAGCGGTAGTGGCAGAATTGATGATAGTCTGATATATCAAAGCTCCAATGTTGATGAGATTTCCTTCTTGGATACAATAATTTAACATCGCTCTCACCTTGGTAACTTTACTGAGATGATTTGTTGGTAGCAAACGAGCAGAAATAAAATAGTGTCATGCCTTCGAAGGTGCACTTAACTTTGGCATGGAAAAATCGGCTCTCCCTCTCCCCTCATTTGTGATTTTCCAGAGTCCTCTTCCAACAGTCAAATACGAAATAATCTCGTCTAGCTCCATCTTAGTCGGACTATAATTCACATAAAAACATAAAGTATTCGGTGGCAAATGATAGAACAAATTGATTACCTCCGGTGAAAAAGGTACCAACTTTCCTCAAACCATGACTCTATCATCTTTAGCTTCAGGAAGGTTTGCATAAAACTCCCAGCAATATATATAACTGCAACATCAGAAAAATAACAGAATCGTTCCCACCATTGGCGAACGATCAGATCTTCCACAGATCAATCTGGATTCTTAAAATAATGCTTATGGATAAACTTTCGTGATTCAATGTACCTATCTTAAGCTTTTGAACTCACAAATTTGCTCAAATCAAAAGGGCTCATTTCTTTACCCCTTTTCATTCTTGATGTCATTCTACAATTTTATAAAATTCCAAAATGACTTCAAAAATCAAGTTTAAACTACTAAACTGAACTTTTGAAAGCATAAACTACACTTCCTATGCAAATTCCATAAATGTTTCCTCATTTTTCACCATGAATAGTGAATTTTCAAATTCTTGCAAATGTACTCAAAATGCATGGTGACAATCCAAAATTTTTACATAGAAGTAAAGCTCTTACCTTAAGAAATCCAAATCTAGCAAATTTTTCTTAATTCCACAAGAAATCTCCACTTAATAGTGTGCCCTAGCTCTCCAAAATCACAATTTTGAGAGGTTGAAGCTGACGGGAGGGTGAAAAATGGTGATTTTTTGGTTAATTTTTAACATTTAACCATTCACAAACTGATTTTTGTGAACCAATGCTTAAGCGCGGATAAGTGGCACTTAGATGTCTACCTCTTGGGTTACCTATTTACTTAAGTATACCACCCCTAAATGGTCTCATAACACGTAGATGACTATTGTCATCTCCTTTAACTCTCCTCTCTCTCAAAATTCTCTATGTAACTCAATTCAAGTCGAGGCTAAAAATGACAATAATTTTCACACAAACAAACGTATATGTTCATTCACAAATATTTACAAGTACATATACACTTAATTCTCACTCCAAATAGTCTTAGATGAGAAACTTTTCTAAGCATAAACATTTAACAAACATTCACAATTAAACACATAAAAGCATAAACAATAAAAACAAGACTTAAAAACTAACACATAAACACAACGACTCCTAGAAAACAAACTTTGACATCAAAAATAATTTCATTTTTCATTTGTTGGGACAAATTCCAGTCTTTCATTAGTTTCTCCGGGGGCAATCGAAATATATAGTTGATAAAACGGACGGTAGTGACAAGCTCTGATACTATCTTCTTTAATCCATTTCTGCTTAAGAAACATCTCCTTATCTGCTTCCTCTGTATAGATATTATGGCTAAATTGCCTTTTCAATTTCCATCCAATATGCTCAAGATGTGCATGAATCTCAATTACCTTGGCCTCAAGTAAAGCCATGGTAATCTCAATTTTTTTTATCTTTTCTGATATTCCTTTGATACTAACGGCTAAGAAACCGTTATACATCTCTTGTGCACTTTGACTAATGAATCTCTTCCTCATCATCTCTTCCTTTTTCTTCAAATCCATCTCCCATGAAGACATCTTCTCGAAATCTCTCTCTCTTATAGACTTTAGGGCTGAAAATTATCTGGAGTGAAATTCCTTTACAAAACCCTTCTATTTATCGGCCTAAATCCCTCTAATAACTTCTAGGCACGTCTTGGAACTGCATTGGCAAGTTTTTACAAACCAATTGGTGGTTAAACCTTCTAGAATCTTAAATTAGCGCATATTTTTTAATTGTCGCGCTTAAGCACCGAATAGTGGTGCGTAAGCGCCAGTGCACTTTTTTTCACCAATCAACTAAACGTTCAAATTCTTTTAACATCCAAATTCTCATTGTAACTTGTCTAGGTTACTAAATAAAGTCTTAAAATATATACTAACACATAATAGTATCAAAAATATCAAAAATACTACCCCGTATCAAAAATACTACCCCAATTTTCTTAATCACACGCAAACAACAATCAAAGCAAAAACATACTAATAACTATGGGTTGTCTCCCACAAAGCGCTTAGTTTTACACCGTCAACCTGACATAACTGGTGCTTATTCTGGTTGACCCAACATAGTTCCTTCATTAAATTTATGTTGATCCCATACAAAATAAGGTTTCAGTCTATGACCACGCACTTTAAACACTTTATCAGCCTTAGGATCTATAATATCCACAGCTCCATAAGGATAAACTTTTATCACAACAAATGGGCCCATCCACCTGGACTTAAGTTTGTCTAGAAATAATCTTAACCTTGCACTATATAGCAAAACTTATTGTCATGGCTGAAAATTTTTAGTAAGAATCCTTTGATCATGTCAGTTCTTCATCTTTTCTTTGTAAATCGCACTTTTCATCTTTTCTTTGTAAATCTTAGCACTTTCAAAAGATTCATTCCTTATCTCTTCAAGCTCATTTAATTGCAATAATCTTTTCTTACCAGCATCTTTCAAATTGTAATTGATCTCTTTAATCACCCAATTAATCACCCAATATGCTTTTTGCTTTTTGCTCAAGTTCAACTTGTAAGTGACAAGCTTTCCCAAATATTAGCCTATATGGGGACATTCCTATAGGAGTTTTATATGCAGTCCTATAAGCCCACAAAGCATAACCAAGTTTGACTGACCAATCCATTTTTGTTGGATTCATAGATTTTTCCATAATTTTTTAAATTTCCCGTTGGATAATTCAATCAAACCACTTGTATGAGGATGATAAGCAGTAGCATTTCTATGATTTATATGATATTTTTTAATAACTTCTCCATTATAGAATAACTTATCCGTTATGGCATTTCTAAAATGACTTCTCTCATCACTAATGATAACTCTCAGCATCCCAAATCTACAAAATATGTTCATTTTTAAAAAAATTTCCAACACTTTGAACATCACATTAGGTAAAGCAACAACTTCTATCTATTTGGATACATAGTCCACTGCTAACAGTATATATAAATTTTGAAAGATGGTATAAATGGTTTATAAATGGTCCTATGAAATCTAATCCCCAAACATCAAATATTTCAACTTCTAGCATATAATGGAGGGGCATCTCATTTCTTCTAGAAATATTGCCTAATCGTTGACATCTATCACAAGTTTTGATACATTCATTAACATCTCTAAAAAACAGTAGGCTAATATAATCAAGATTGTAAAATTTTGTGTGTTATTTTATCAACACCAAAATGTCCCCGAAAATCAGAATTATGACATTTTTGGATAATTTCATAAGTTTCTTCAAATGGTAAACATCATCGAATAATTAGATCATTTCCTTATTTTTATAAAAATGGGTCATCCTAAAAATAAGTCTTAACTTCAAAATTAAATTTCCTCTTCTATTGGTATGTCATTTCAGAGGGTATAATATCATTAAAAAGAAAGTTTACAATGTCAGCATACCATGGAACACGCCACTCATTAATATTGAACAATTTTTCATCTAGAAAATGTTCATTAATTTCTTCTTTAAAATAGAGTGGTTTTTCTAATTCAAGTCTGGACAAATGAACAACAATTTGATTTTCAATCACCTTTCTATCTACTATTTCAAAGTTAAATTCTTGCAAAGGAAGAGTCCATCTTATAAGTCTCGGTTTAGCATCCTTCTTCTTCATTAAGTACTTAATAGCAGAAAGAGTTGTATGCACTACACAGTGAGTTTAAATTAAATATGATCAAAATTTATTAAAGGCATATACTATTGCTAATAACTCTTTTTTTATTTGTTGTATATTTGATTTTCATTTCATTAAGAGTTTTACTAGCATAGTAAATTACTTTAAAAATTTCAACATATCTTTTTCCTAAAACAGCTCCAATAGCATATTCACTAGCATCACACATCAATTCAAAAGGTTTTCCCCAATCTTGTGAAACTATAATTGGTGTAGTGACTAATTTTTCTTTTAATAGCTTAAAATATTTTAGGTATTCCTCATCAAAATTGAAAATTACATCTTTCTCCAGTAAATGGCATAAAGGCTTAGCAATCTTTGAAAAGTCTTTAATATATCGCCTGTAGAATCCAGCATGTCCTAAAAAACTCTTAATTTCTCTTACACTCATTGGATAAGGTAAATTAGAGATCACTCAAATTTTTGCAGGATCTACTTCCATACCATTTTTTTATATTTGATGTCCTAGTACAATTCCTCCTGCTACCACAAATTTGCATTTTTCCCAATTAAGCACTAAATTTATTTCTTCACAGTGCTTATTCTTCACAGTGCTTAAGAATTTTTCTCAGTCAAGGACTAAACTTGTTTCTTCACAGTGCTTAAGAACTTTTGATAAATGTTCCAAACATGATTCACATTTTTACCATTTTTCAATTAATTCACAAAAAATTGCCATCATACACTTTGAAATGTAGCAAGGGTATTACATAAACCAAAGGACATTCTTCTAAAAGCAAATTTACCATAAGGACTCGCAAACGATGTTTTCTGTTGATCCTCAAGAGTTATTTGTATATGGTGATAACCAGTATATCCATCCAAAAAATAAAAGTACTTATGCGCAGCTAGTCTATTTAGCATTTGATCTAGAAAGGGTAATGGAAAATGATCTTTCCAAGTGGCAAGATTTAATTTTCTATAATCAATACATATTCCTCACCCTGTAACATTTTTAGTAGGTATTAACTCATTATGTTCATTCATAGTCACAATTACTCCTCCTTTCTTAGGAACACAGTGAATTGGACTAACCAATGCACTATCTGAAATAGGGTAGATAATTCCAGCATCTACCCACTTTAAAATTTATTTTTAACAACTTCTTTCACAACAAGATTCCTTTGAGGATCAGTCCTGGGTTTGCAGTTCTCTTCCATATGAATTCTATGCATACAAATTGAAGGACTGATTCCTTTAATATAAGCTATTATCCATCCAAAAGTTTTCTTATATTTTTTTAGAATTTTCATCAATCTTTTCTCTTCTTCCATCATTAACTTTGAGGAAATTATAACTTGTAAAGTAGAGGAATCTCCTAAAAAGACTTATTTTAAATGATCAGGAAGTAACTTCAACTCAAGTTTCGGAGGTTTTTTAATTGATGGATAAAATGATTTATTTTTCTCTATCGTGCCCAAAATTTTAAAACTTTCTCGAACATATTTTGAACCTTCCTTGAAAAAATATTCACATTGATCTAATTCCTCTAATTCCTCTTCTTGCTTGATCTAATTCCTCTTCTTGCTCATCTTCCAAATCTTGTACTTCAGATTTTCTTTTGAAATGACATTGAAATGACATTTACTCAAATATCTTATAACATTCATTCTATAACATTCATCATCTTTACCTTTTGCAGGATAATTCATTGATCTTGAAATGTTAAAAGTAAAAGTTTCATCATTGACATGAATTGTTAATTCTGCTTTCTATACATCTATATTGCTCTTCCTGTGGCTAGGAAAGGTCTCCCCAAAATCATAGGTATCTCTTTATCTTCCTCTATATCTAGCATAATGAAATCAACAGGAAAGACAAACTGATTCACTTCCACTAGGACATCTTCTATAACTCGTTTAGGGTACGTTATTGAATGATCTGCTAACTGCAGAGTTACAGTAGTAGGGGTTATTTCTCCTAATCCCAATCCTTAAAATATTGATAATGGCATAAGGTTACTGCTTTCACCTAAATCACATAAAGCTTGGACATAAAATATGTCTCCTGTTGCACATGGAATTGTAAAGCTACCAGGATCTTTAAGCTTTTCAGGAAGCTTCTTCTAAATAATCGCACAGCACTCCTCCCTGAGTGCAATAGTTTCATAGTCTTCAAACTTCCTTTTTCTATTAAGAATATCCTTCATAAACTTTACATAGCTTGGCATTTGTTCTAAGGCTTCAGTAAATAGAATACTAATGGTAAGCTTCTTAAAAAATTCCAGAAATTTTAAAAATTTCTTATCCAACTTCTGTTGATGAAGTCTCTGAGAAAATGGAGGTGGTGGTTTTTCTAAGTCAATTTTCAGAGGAGAAAAAGGTCTTTCAGAATCTTTTGGGGCATCCTCTTTTGATTCTTCAATTTCTTCTCTCTCTACTTCAGTTTCTTTTTGAATCCTACCTTCCAACTCTCTTCCACTTCTAGGTTGAAGTGCTTTTACTTGCTTTTTATTCTGGTCTTTCTGATTTGTTTTAGTATTACTAGGAAGTCTTCCTTGGGATCTATTACTTAATGAGTTTGCGATTTGACTAAGTTGATTCTCAATATTTTTAATTATAGCTCCTTGACTTTGTAATTGATTTTTGTAATTAACTTTGTAATTGATTTCCCATTTGTAACACCACTTCTTCAATAGATAACTTCTTCTCCTTAAATTGTGTATTACTATTCAAACCTGGAGAACAAGTAAATCTATAATTATTATTCCCTTGTTTGTTTGAGTTTCCCTATGGGTTTCCTTGATTGTTCTCCCATTGTTGATTATTACCACCCGTAGTATTATTCCAGTTAAAGTTGGGATGGTTCTTCCAACCGGGTTATAATAATTTGAATGTGGGTTATTCTGATTGTTATTTATGGCATTCAAAGTTTCTAATGATGATTGAGAATCCACTATTTGGCCTAATGAATTCTCTTCAATCATGAAAATTGGTTGAGAACAATTCATTTCAAATTGTTCTAACTTCCTTGAAATTGCAGCAACTAGATTTGCTAACATAGTAAATGCATCAGATTCATGATATTGGCTACTTTCCTTAGATTCACCCTCTCAGAAGGCCATTGAAAATTATTGGTAACTATTTCTTCAATTAAAGCATAAGCGTCATTAAATAGTTTTGATATCAATGAACCACCGGCAGCGGCATCGATAATAGATCTAAGAGATCTAACTAATCCATTATAAAATGTTTGAATTATTAACAAATCTAGTATAGCATGGTGTGGACACATTATTTAAGAGTTCTTTAATCGTTCCCATGCTTCATAAATAGATTCCCCTTCAAACTGATTAAAAGATGTAATATCGTAATATCATTTCTAAGCTTCCCTAAGCTTCCCAATTTTTTATGGTGGAAAATATTTAGCAAGGAATTTTTGTGTTAAATCACCCCAAGTTCTGATAGATCCAGGTGCTAATGATTTCAACCACATCTTACCTTTTTCCCTTAGTGAGAAAAGAAAAAACCTAAGTCTTATGACATCACTGATACACCATCATATTTAATGTAGCGCACAATTCTAAAAAATTGGCAAGATGTAAATTTGGATCTTTAGTTGGTGATCCCCCAAACTGATTATTTGATACCATTTGGATAATAGCAAGTTTAAGCTTAAATGAATTAGCTACTACATTAGGTTTTAAAATATTACAATGAAGTTCATCTACATTAGGGTTGGCATAACCTCGTAATGGTCTAAACTCTTAATCAATATCATTATTTTGATTGTTTTAGTTTATCATTTATGTATTTTTTTAGATTTTTCAAAATATTTGATTTTTTTTTATTTTTCTAATTTTTTAACAGTTCTCTCTAATTCAGAATCGTACGACACTAATCCTTCAGAACCTAAACTACGCTTACACTAACCTAAAATAAAAATAAAATAAAAGACACAAAATAAAATACAATAATTGTTAAAGTTTAAATAAGACTTTCTAAAAATGGAAAATTGCTTTTAAATGAAATAATATCCCCGGCAACAGCGCTAAAAACTTGATCCCAAAATTGCTTATATGCAACAATGTAACAATGTCTCTTATTACATTTTTATTTATATTTACTTACTTTGCAACAGAGTCAAAATTTATCAAGTAATATAGGACTTTTTTATTAAGACCTGTATATCGAACCCACAGGGAAATTATGCAATATGTTCTACTGAACAACAAACTTTCTATTTTAAAAAGATTATTACTTAAACTAGAGATGTATTCTTAGTAATTAAAATTCAAATCTTTTTAGTATTTTTGATATTTTAACAAAACAGTAACAATTTAAAAAGATAACTTGAGTTTATGTAAAGCATTAAATTTCAAAATAACTTTTTCCTTGTCATGAATCAATAATAAGCATAAGAATTCTGTCGTGGTAGTATGCAAATTGTGTTGTGCCAAATAGGAGCAATTATATTCTTTACCCTTACTAGAGATGCTATAAAGAACATTGGGAAATTTAAAGTTTGAATAGTTCTGAAGACCGGCTAGGCAGGGACGATACTAGCTCTCACTCTAAAGTTCCCTCGATTCCCTCTGCATGACGGATAACATCTTGTATCAAAACCTAAAATAATAAACCAAGTTGGGGGCTTTAACCTGACTCTTTAAAGTCTTCTAACTCTACACGCTTCAATGATTATTTCCCTATTTATTTGCACTAAATTATATAAATTACATTCTCACTGATACAACCTCATGTGATTCTTTCCAATTGTTAACTAAGACAATACCAGCCCAGTTCTTACGTGTTCTCACAAAAAAATTTAACATCTGGATAGGCCAAAGCAAAAAATAAATGAAGTACATGGAATTAAATCATCACAACTTCTTCCAACATTAAAGATTAATATTCTCCACAAATTCCATCCAACACTTTAAATACTTATCATTTTAAGAAGAAAGATAAAAAAAACTACTCAGAATCCATGAAGAAAACAAAACCACACTTTAGTTTAAAAGTAGAAATCATTATCAAACCAACAAGAAATCTCAATTAAAACCAGCAGTAGTTCAAAAACAAATGATAAAAACTTATCTGAAATCCTCCACCAAACTCTTAAAATTCCTTTGAATCTCTTCTATTTTACAACACTCTTAATTCTCAAAATAAAACTAAAAACAAAAAGGTTAAATTAAATTTTTGTGGTGCTTGAGTCTCTCCACGATCTTCTCAAGACTCAGCACTCTCTCCCTCTTCAAGCACCCCTTCTAAATGTCTCAACTTCCTTCTTTTATAAATTTCCCAAGAGGTGCCTTGGAAACTCTTCAAAGTGTGTCCAAATTCAATGTATTCTCTAAGGGATGCCTCCTTTTGCAAGTATTTTAATACCTCCTTTTGCAAGTAAGGGATGCCTCCTTTTGCAAGTATTTTAATAATATTTTTGTTCTTAGTAGTCATAACCACCCTCTTTAACCAATATGTGCCTCAAATTCCTCTTCAATTTTCACTCAAATGAAGAAAACTGACAAATAATTGCCTCTGACGCTTAAGCGCGGGGCCTCTAGCGCTTAGGCGTGGCCTTCTCTGTTTAACCGGCGCGTAAGCGCCGGATCTGAAGCTTAGGCGCCAAAACACTTTGGCACAATTTTCACCTCTTTCCTTCAAATTTTCTCATTTTTTAATCCTTTTAGCATTTTTCACCTTTTTACTTGTTCCTGAAAGAAAAACAGACAAATGCCTTCCATTAAAGCGCAATATCTCAAAAATAGGTATAAAATTGTGTCTAAAAATACTATATATTTTAGGTGTATCAATACTCAAATTTCAATTCCCATTTTTGAATCAATTCCTAAGTCTTGATTCCCTTTCTCTGAAATTATTGAAATTCAAAATCAAGGTTGAAGTTTTCTAACATCAAATTGAAATCGAACCTTCGCAGTGACCATTAGTGTTCTTGATGGTTCTTTCCGGAATTCCCTTCCTTTTTCCCCCGATGGGAGTCCCTGTTTACTCTCAGCAGAAACCTCCTACTCTTTTCTGTACTATTCTGAGTTTGTTGACGCAGGCAGTTGTGTTAATTTTTTTAATTTTTTTGATCTTTTCGGTCAATGCCAATACGTGCGGTGTGCTGGTCCGACAAACCACACCTATTAGGGGTCCATTTGTTGACCTCACTTTTGGTTGAGGTCTAGTCTTTCCTTCTTATTAGCTTAGGGTCTACCCATAGGACTTTCCTATTGACTATTCTTAGAGAATTAGAGAAGAAACCCTCAACATTAGAAACTCTAAACTCTTATTTTCTCAACTTAAAGTTCCACATATTGGTTCTAACCTCTAGCACTTAGTTGGTGGGGCCAATATGGGGGGGAGCTCAAGAGGAGTCCCCATAGTCCCCATAGGACTGCTTGGCTTTAAGGTTAACCCTGGGTGGTGTGGTCTTGGTTGATCACACACACACACACACTTGCATAATACACTTCTACTTGCAACCTGTCCCATGACCTTGTGAGACTCGTGTAGATGGTCCTCTATACCCACAAGCCCTAGGCTAGGGTCTAGCTAAGACCAGTGCATGCAGGACCCAAAGTAGGGAATTCTATTGATCCATGGCTCACGTAGGGTGGTTGGTACCTCAATTTTACCAAAATACTCAACTTAGACTTTTACCCCCAAATCTACCCAAATTACCAAACTACCTTTGAAACCCCAAAATTACCAAAATTACCCAAAATACCCAATTTTGTTCAAAAATCATCTCAAACGTGTTGAAACCACCAAAATTGACCAAAACACCCCAAAATTTTCAAAAATACAAAAATACCCCTCATTTTGTCAAAATTACCAAAATACCCTAGTGACCTAATTTTTCCCAAATCCTTCAAAATCATTTCAAATGTCCCCAATATCAATTTGAACCACTCCATTAAGCTTAATTTGACCATTTTGGCCTATGTTGACCAAAAACCCCAAATTGCCTTTAAAGGTCCAATTACCTCAATTCACCCCCAGTGTCTACCAATGTGATCTCAATCTCTCCCAATTTCAATTCTAAAGTAAAATTCATCATGTAAGAGCTTGATTGAAACCAAATCAAATCCAAATCGACCCACATTTGAATCTAATTTCAACCGAAATCAAAAGGCCCCAATTTGACCCTATGCCAAAATCCCAGTCACCTGAACCCCCAAACCTACCCAATTACCCCAATTTTGAATCATAAACTCTTTATAGCAATTCCCCACATCAAATTGAACCTTCAATTAGCCTTGGTCAAGCCTCAAATTCACTCAAAATCAACTTGGACCAAAACCCCCAATCTTGCCCTAAATTAGCCATGTCCCCAAATTCCACCAAATTAAACTCCATAACCACAAAATTTCCACTCAATTTCTATCCCAAACCCTTAATGAAAATCACCCACATCAAAGTAAATAATTAATTTCCCTTATCCAAACTCTATCCTAACTCAAACCCAAGTCTAATCTAATATACCCAAAAAATTGACTAAATGTCCCCAAATTGATCAAGTGCCCAAATACCACCAAATTAACTCCCCAAATCAATTCAAAATCACTCCAAAAATTTTCTAAACTCCTTGTGACAATCATCTACACAATTTTTATTAATTAATTGAGCTCAATGTCATGACTAGACCAACCTAAACCCAACTTCAAGACAAATTGCCCAAAATTGAACCCATGCACCAAAATTGACCAAACCAAACCAAATTGATTAAACCAAATCCACTACAACCACCATTTGGACTCTAGTGACCAGGCTAGACTTACCTAGCCCACCCTACATGAGCTATGGACCAATGGTCACTTGATTTAAGGGATCTCATCACATTTATAGCCTAAACCAAAATATCATGGCCATCATCACCTGTCATTAGTGGTTAATCATCATTAACCATCCCCTGGCCTCCCTGAGCCTAGAAATGACTTAACCCTGGCCAGCCACCAGAAACAACCAGCCGAAGAGATCCCCAAGTGGCCAAAACCTAAAATTGAACTCCCCTGAGTTGGCTAAACCCCATTGGCCATTGTAGCTTTTCTCCTCTCCACCTCAGCATCTAATTGCACCAATCAAACCCCCCTGAGCTCCACCAGGTAGCCATGGCTAAGAATGGAGCTCTTATGGCAAAAAGGAAAAGAGCTTGAAACCTAGGGGAAACTTTGTTAAAATCTCACCAGAGCTTCTCCAAACCTCCTTAAGTGCAAGCCCACTGTTGTCTAGCCCTTACTCCCAATATCCAAAGCTAATTTCCCCACTGAATTCTTAGTTGAAAAAAGGACAAAATTCTCCACACCTCCACAGTCCACCAAAGTCTAATTAACTGTGCACACACCATCCCTATAGTAAGAGATGTTGATCCCCCATAAAAGACTCATCACAGAGAGCCTCTAACCTAGCTCTAGACCAACACCTGAAATCAACTTTGATCAAAATTATACCTAGAAAATTTACCACAACCCAAGAGCTCAATTGAAGGTCCTCTACACTCCTCTAAATCTTCTCTAACCATCTGATTGATGCCACCTTTCTAAGACAAAGGTATTGAGCTCTCACCCTAAACTAAGCTTAATTTGATTTTTCATGCTTATATAGTGTATTTCATGTTCGATCTAGTCATGACATTGATTAATTAATTGAACTCAATGTCATGACTTGATTTTTCATGCTTATATAGTGTATTTCCCTATGTTTGTAACCATAATTTTTAAGCTTGGAAGTCTATTTTGGCTTAATATAATTATATAAATTGAAATATCACTTGAAAAATTATTAAATAAATTTTAGCAGGTTCCCTGTAGTTAGAGGAGCTTAGAAAAAATTTCATGATGATTTGAATAATTTTGTACATTTCTATAATAAGTTAAATTTTTATAACTTGTATTAATTTATTTAAATTAAATATTATTAAAAAATTAATAAAATCAAATCAACATTATGTAGAAAATAATGTTGACTCACTATAAAAATTTGAAAATTATTTCATTAAGTTTAAGCACTAATGTTGATTTTATGAGAGAAATTGTAGTTTTGTACAAAAATAATTTCATTACATTAAATATAGATTAAATACACTGAGGAAAATTATGAAAAGTGGTTTTTTGAGTTCCTTGTGATCAGAGGCAGTTAGGAAAAATAAAAATTACTTTTGAGAAAATACTTCATTTTTTAACTATATTTTCAATTTAAAATAAATAAAAATTCTAAAAATATAAAAAATATTTCAAAATGTGCGTAATTGTTTTTTGATACTTGGGACTCATTAAAATATTTTCCTCAATTTTTCTAAGTTCAAAAAAAACTTTTAAAGGCCTAAAATATATTTTCATTTTTTTCCCATTAAAATAATTATAATAAATAAATTAAAAATCACAAAAATATATTCTTAATGATTTATGAAGTGAAGAGCACCAAGGGCAAAATGGTAATTTTATATTTTAGTACCTTAATCAAAATTTAGGATTAATCAAAGGGAAAATGGGTAATTTTCAAAGGGTCAAAATTTAGGATTAATCAAAGGGAAAATGGGTAATTTTGATCTTAATAAGTACTTTTGGCTGATTGAAACATAATGGGTTAAAAGGTAGAAACCAATTTTCCACCTTTTTCCATGATAAGAATAAAACTGTAATTTTCTAAATTATAAAGAATTGCAAGTTAATCAAAATCAAATGATTTTTAAAGTATTGGGCTTAGGTTAGGAAGATGATAATTAACTTATTGTAAGCCCACAATTGTGGGTAATATGATCTTTCAACAAGGATATGTATCACTTGAATTAAAATTTTAATAATTGCACATACTCCCACTGATATGGTTAAGGGCTTAGTAGTGATCTAGGCTAGATATTTAAACATGTTTGATGAGATTTAGAAAAGGTAACATGATTAAGGATAAACATCTCTAAGCACTACGAGCCCAACTTTAGTGGTGGGTACAAAATCTTTAATGACTTAAACTTGCCTTAGGGGCATTCATCTACATAACTTTTAAATAAAATATCAATTGATTAACGAGTTCCACACTCTTGGGATAATTTAAATGTCAAAGTTCATTGAGTAATGGGGTAATTTTAATTTGACCTCAAGATGATTAATAAAACAATATGATAAGTTGAAAATGAACTCGAAATGTTTCAAGTGATCTTTAAAGCAGTTTTGTTCTAGAAAATTATCCAGTAAGATCTTTTGGGACTCACTGAGTCATGGTTTGAGGATTTGTTACTTACACTTTCATTTACCCTTGCAATTTATTTAAATGCGTGCAAAATTATATACCTGTTGGAAAAGCTAATCTTTTGGCTGGAATGTCATGCCGATGACAGGTATGCCTTTAATAGTTTTATTTATTTCCTGTCATTTTACTTTTGCAATTTCGACTTGTGTTAAGATGATCATTAGATGATCCAATTAGGAGAGTAGATGTTTTAAATTTGACTTGTGTTAAGAAAGGCAGAGGTAGACCTAGGAAGACATGGGCTTGTTGTATTAAAAATGATCTTAATTTACTAGAACTAATTGAAAATATGACACTAAATAGAACGCAATCGAGAAAAATGATTCATGTAGCCGACCCCACGTAGTGGGATTAAGGTTGTGTTGTTGTTGTTGTTGTTGTATTTTACTTTTGCAATTTAATTTCACTGCAAAATATTAGAGCTGCTTCGGTGTGCACCATAATTTATTTGAAAAAGCCAAAACCATTTTAAAAAATTAATCAACAGTTTGAAAAATTTTAAAAAAAATTCAAAGGTAACCATAAATCCCTTGAAATTTCATTAAACTTAAAACGTCCTTTTGAATTTACGGGAGTCCCTCAGAGGAGGTAACCCATGGTTGCTAATGATATCTCCCTGGTTTAAATGGGTTTCATAACTCGTTTAAGCTAAGTAAGTTTGAAAGAAAAGAGTGAAACCAGAATGAGGGAACCATGTGATCCTAATCGGTGTCGCTCTAATCAACTTTAACCCCCTGATTAAACTTTAAACTTTTTATTTAAACTTAAATCCTTAAACTTTAGGAGTGCTACTTCTCTGAGGAGCCTGGATCTAACTTTGTGGGTAGTCTTCCACAACATCAATTTGCAATAGCATGAGGATCTACAATAGCACATCTTTCCTTATAATTAAACAGCACAAGCCATAGGATTTTGAGGTACTCTTCCTAGTGCGAGATAAATCCTCAACTCTTTCTTTAGGCCTTTGTACAGCTGTGTTATACAATATAAGCCATAACTCGTGTTAGGATTTTGAGGTTGTTGTTTGTTACAACCTAAATCTTTACATCTTTCATGTCATTTGTGTGGTCATCTCTCATAATTGTAAGCTTGTAAGCCCTAATTAATAAAATTGGCACGATGAAACATTTAAATAATTCTTCTTCTTGAAATTGAGGTCGAATCATAGGATAGCTTGAGAAGTCACCTAGGTTCTCCTCATGATCCATGACATCCCCTAGTTCTTCTTCCTTTGGATTCCAAAATAAAATATTCCAAATTTGTGTCATTCCCCTTTCACACCTCTTTTTCTGATCTTTAGAAAAGTCCTATCCTTTGAAATTCTTGAAGACAACATCCCCTGATTTTTATCGAGAGTTTTGTTAGGTGACTTCGGTTATCTAAGATGTAATTAACTATAGGAGATTGCCCTTATGGAAAACTTTCAATAATCAAGTTTAATATAAACCCTATTTAATTTTTATTATTAAATAGAGGAACTTGTCGGTCAACATAAAAAATGGTTTTTAGCATACTTGAATGGATGTCATAAATTCTTTAGTTTATTTAATCAAGTCTTACCAGTGAGTTATGTGTCTGCCCTTCAGGATAGATGCATTGCTTGTGGTATTAGGCTTGTTTATTTAAATTATTGAGGATATGAGATCAATTTGGTCTTGTATTTGTAAAATTTAAATATTGCTTTTCAAAATTATATATACATATACTAATTTAAACCAGGTGTCAGGATATCCATTCAGGCAACCGACAACTTCTAATTTAGCGACCGACATTAGCCAAATTCTTAAAGTCTCTTCATAAATTATTTCAAACCATTCCAAATCACTCAAGTTGACCCCAATACCTCAAATTTCCCAAAATCCCCAAAATACCCCCAAAATTGCCAAAATTACAAAAATTCTCTTCATACCTCAAAAGTTCATAAAAATTCTAAAAATCTCCAAAATCACTCTAAATGTCCCCAAAATCAATTTGAACCACTCTATTAAGCCCAATTTGACCAAATTAACCCCTTTTAATCAAAATCTCCAAATTTCCCCTAAATGCATAAATTCCCCAATTCACCCCCAATACCATCAATTTGACTTCAATCACACCCAATTTCAATTCTAAATTAAAGTTCATCATATTCAATCCCAATTGAGACTAAAGCCAAACCCAATTGAACCCAATCTCAAGCCCAATTCAAACCCTAATCTCAAAACGCCAAATTTTACCCTAAGAATCAAAAGTCACTAAATTGAACTCCATAACCTCTCAATTTCCAACAAATTAACTTCCAAATGCTTCATGACAATCTTCTACATCAAATTAGCCCACCAATTGAAGGAAATCACAACTCTAGCCCATTCCAAACTCGAGTCTAGCTCAAATGCTCAAAAATTGATCATAAGCCAAATTCCACTAAATTAAGCCTCCCAATCAATTCAAAATCTCCCAATTCCTTTTCAAAACTTCTCATGACAATCATCCACATCAAATTGATCAATCATTTGACCAAAGTATTTGCCCAAACCCAACCTAGACCCATTTTCATACCAAAACCCCTATTTTGATCCCAACCCCCAAATTTGAACAAACCCATTCAAATTAACCAAGCCATGATTGTCACAATCAACTTTGGAGTCCTAGGAACCAAGCTAGATCAACTTTGCCAAACCTAGTTGAGTATAGACCAAGGGTCCCTCGATTTGGAGAATCTCTTCTAATTTTGGGCTAAACCAATAAGGATCTCTGCCACTAGCCATCAATCCACCCAAACCATCACCATTAAACCCCTTGGTTCACCTGAAACACTTAGAGACTAGATCAACCCTTGTCAGCCAGCCTAGTAGCAGAAAAACCCCAAAACCAAGAGCCACCCCAGGCCTTAAACCCAAATTTGAGTTCCTTGAGTTGACTCGCCCCCATTTGTCACTTGCACCTTTCTTCACTCCACATATGCAACTCTTTGCACCCACTGGCTAGCCCTGGTGGCCACACTGGCCTTACCTATTTAAACTCCACCACTCATGGCCAAAGGAAGAGATGAAAAAATAACTTATTGAGACCGTGCAAAATTACTTCTAGAACATGTCAAACAACTCCTAAGCCCATCCCAACCATCCTTATCCTCTCTGCACCACTAAGAATCCCTAATTTCTCCCATGAAATAGGAAAATTTTTTGTCATCCCACTAAACCTTCCCAAACTTCAAATTAAGCCACCTTTAAGCTTCCCTAGAGCAAGAGAGGAAGTTCCCCCCATTAAAATCCCCCTCTGTTGAGCACTCTAACCTAGTCCAAGACCAAGGCCACACCACTTATTGGTCGAAATCCTACTCAAACCTTTCACCAAAGCAAACCAACACTTTGAGCATGTTTGTTGGACTACACTGAAGCTTATGCAAGCATCAGATTGAGGCCTCACCTCTCAGACCAAGGTATACACCATTTTCCTCTAAATCAAGCTTGATTTAGTCTTTTGTGTAGAATACTTGTATTTCATATGCTTGAAACCATATATATGTGTTTTCCTTGACTAGATGAAGGTGTAAGAACAAACCCCATGTGATTTCATTGAGTATCGAGCAAGATCTTAGGGTTTTAAAGTGAACGACTTACGGGTTTATACTAGTTGGGGATGATGACCCTCAGTCGTTGGATCATGCGTGTATCATTTGGATGGCCAACATTGGGCTAAACACAAGGCTAGAACATAAAGCGCAGGTTGACTCTGTTGGTCGCTTTCAATGAGAGTGCGCCACAGAGTTTAAAGCCGTCGTAGGATGAGGTGGCGGCTGACTGGATTAAGTAGGAAATTAAACATTTTTTTTTTAAATTAATTCCAAAACTTAAAAAAAGCATATCTTTGCTTAAAAAAATCATAAAAGTAAAATAAAATACATTCATGCTCAATGAACAAAGGAGAGCAATGTGGAATAAAAATTAAACTTATTTGACTTATGTTTTTGTTTTAATTAATTAAATACTCTATGTAATGTTTTAATTTTTATTAAGCAAATAATATTAACTATAGCTTGAAACTTTAGGAGTTTGTTCCTTATGACATTAGGGGTATTCCTTAATTTTTCCAAAGTCAGAAAGCATCTCTATGCATGTAACCCTAATTTTGAAGCCTATGTGCCAATTTTTGCTTAAGAATAATTATATAATTTAAAATATAAATCAAAAAAATATGGGACTTATTTCGTTAGGCTACCTGTGGTCAAAGGACTGCAAGAAAAATATAAAATCTATTTTAATATTTGTACATAATTTTCTAGATAATTAAGTCATTTAAATTTATAAGAAATTAAATAAATATAATATATTGCAAAGATTACAAAAAATGTTTCCACACTATTATTAATGACCACTTTAACATATTGTAAAAATTTTATAACCGTTTGATTTAATTTAACCCCTAAAGTGTATTTTTTAACAAAAATGGTATTTTTGCATTAAAATAATTATAATAAATTAAGTATAACTAAGAAAATTATGAAAAGTGATTTTCTTGAGTTCTCTGTAATCAAGAGAACTTAAGAAAAATAAAATTTACATAAATATAATTAGTTCATTTTTGAGTTATATTTTGAATTAAAAAGAATTAAAAAAATCAAAAATTCCAAGAATATGAAAATATCCAAAAAGGTTCCTAATTGTTCACTGATCACTTGGGACACATTATAAAAATTGGCCTAAGAGGTCCTCTGACCTATGTGAACCTCCAATAATTTTCCTAAAAACAGATGGTATACTTTTGAGGAGTTAATAAACTAATTTGAAAAATACTTCTTTTTGCATTAAAAATAATTCTAAAACATAAAATAAAAATAAAAAAATTACATTTTCTCCTTTGATATTTTAATTGACCCATGAATGGGGTAACATAAAAATTTCAAGATCATTTGAGTGGAATTTAAAGAATTATGATATGATTAAACTTAAGGGGCAAAATGGTAAATATGGAATTTGAGCCTTAAATAATGTTTAGGTTTGATTAAAGGGTAAATGGGTAATAAATGATCATAACAAATTCTTTTAGATGATTGAAACATAAAGGGTTTTAGTGGTAAAAATAAATTCATCACCATTTACAATAAGGGTAATGTTGTAATTGCTTAAATTATTATGATTTGGAAGATAATATAATTGAGTGATCCTAAGGTGAGGGGTCTGATTTTGGAAGATCATAATACACTACTTAAAACCCTTAGTTAATGGTTGGATTATAACACAATATTTGACGAGAATCAAGCTCGCTTAATTTAACATCCTTAAAGCTATATATTTGCAACTTTACACATGAAATCTTAAGGGCTTAATAGTGAGCTAGGCTCAATCTAACTTATTTAATGAGGTTCAGGAAATGAAACATAATTAATTTTAAATACCTCTGAAAAACTACTAGCCTGACTTTAATCAAAGAGGTTAAGATCCTTAATAAATCAACGTTGCCTTTAAGGGTCTTCACCCACATAATTCATAAATGAAACATCAGATGATAGTTACCCCACTCATATGAATGATTAAAACATCAAGTTTCATTGAGCACAAGATGCATTAATTCATTGAAATTGAATTTAGTCTCGGACGATTATTTCAACAACATAATAATTTCAAATGAACTCGAAACAATCCAAGAGATTCTTAAAGGTTTTCTGAGGTTATCCATCAAATACTTTTATGGTCTTTTGCATATTTTGAAGAACGAATAAACTTATTATTCATTGTTCAAGAAAATCATCCATAAAAATAACATATACCTTTAGGTGCTCACTGATGGCAGTCACTTGTACTTGGGTCAAACTCCAACTTTATTCTCTACTTTTCCCTCCCATTATCATATATATGCTTTCAGAGCTAACATTTCAGCGGAAGCAGAGAGAAGATGACAGGTATGTCTTTACAGTTTTATTTACTTTTAGTCATTTTATTTACTGCAATTTACTACTTCTTGAGCATACCATGCATGCTTGGTTAATAAAATGAAAACTTTTCAAAACTAAAAATTTAAATAATTTTCAAAATTAAATTAAACGCTTTCAAAGGTAACCATAAATCCTTTGAAATAAAATTAAACATAATTTTTTTTTGAAAAAAGTGGTATCTCAGATGAGGTAACCCACAGTTGCTAATGATATATCTCCAGTTTAAAAGAGCTTAATAACTCATTTAAGCTAAATAAATTCAAAAGAAAATAGTGGTACCAGAACGAGGGAACCGTAGGATCTTAACCGATGTCGCTTGATACACCAAAAAAATATATTATTTTAAGCACTTATTTTATGTCTATTATTTGTGATATTGCACTTTAAAGAAAGGTATTTTTGTGTTTTTTTGCAGGTATATCATTTTAACGTGTTTGGAGAAAACATGGAAAAAGAACATAAATTTGAAGCAAAAAGAGCTAATTTTAGATTCTGGTGCATCATGCGCCAGATTGGCGCATGATGTGCCAAAATTTAGAGAGCTGGCGCATGATGCCTGAGATTGGCACATGATGCACCAAGAATGACTTTTTCAAATTAAGGTGGTTCGAGATGAATTTTTTGCACGAATTCCAAAAGAACACTTGTCCTACACACCTCTTAGAGTAATTCAATGCACCTAGACACTTTAGAAGGTTCTTTTATAAAGAGATATGACTCTTGGATCAAATGACAAATCCCTTGAGTTCAAAAGAGTTTACTTTTGGAGGGAATTCTTTCAAGATGAGGCAACCCAAATTAAAGGAGAATACTTCAAAGAGTTGAGGGGGGCTTTTGTGTGTGACGTGAAGAAGAGAAAGAAAGTGGCGTGAGTTATAGAGAGAGAGAAGAGGAGATTTTCTTCTAAGGTTGTAAGAGGAGAGGGAATGTGAGAGATTTTTTCTTCGTTACATTTCTAAGAGAGAATTGGGAGTGATTGTAAAGAGAGAAAGGCTTGGAGAGAACTTCTAAGGATTTTCTTGGGAAGGATTGTGAGATAAGTTGTATTTTTATTTCTTTTGTTTTGTAAACTTGTTTTTATATATGAAATCAATGTTTTATCGTATCCTTCTCATAAATTCTGAGTATTTTTCTTTATCTTTCTCCCTACTTTAAAGATATGATTTTGTGAAGAATAGATTTGGTTTTCCACGATTTTAAATGATAATACTTTGTGATGATTTGATCTCCGATCTTCATTTACTTTTTGATCTGGCTAATTAAAATGTTATTACTTGTTAAGAGACATATGTTCTTAAATGAGACATGATTTCTACAACATAGAGAGAATCATATTTGATTTCATGGGAGAGTCTGTCATCCATGGGATTGGGTGCAAATATATAGGAAAATATACTTTATTGGATGTAGAATTGAAGATTTTAAGGTGATAGATTAAAACCTCCCATTTGGTTCAGTTGATTGGAAACTAATGCAAGATTGTTAGCCCCCACGAGAGGGAGTAGTGGGAGCTTCAAAGTGGTAGCCGGTATCCTCCCAGCCTAACCATAGAATTATGGACCAAACTCTGGATTAGTCAATATTCTTTATAGCACGTGAAAGAGGGTAAAGAATAGGATTGCTCCTGTTTTGGCACAAAACAATTTTTATATATTTTTTCAAATGATTTCAATTTATTCACAAACCATAGACTTATTGTAAATGGGGACGATGCTTTCTTAAATTTGAACTTTCCGTCACAACAAAAACTTTGTTTAATTTTCCCAATTTTACTTCTAAAAGTTTAGTATTTAGTTTAGTTTAATATATGTAGTCTTACATCTGCATTTTCGTTAGCATTCACATGAGTAGTCAATTTTCAAACTTTGCACTTTACTTTTATTTTTTATTTTTATTATAAAATAATTTTCATAATTTACTTTAGGATTTTCCAACTTTCTGTTGGGATTGATATCTACGACACCATTAGAGCCCTTTATTACTTAAACGATATGTATATTTGCGTTGATATTAAAAGAGATTTGGTAGTTTAAAAAGAGTTTTAAAGATAAATTATTTTTATGAAAAGTATTTTTTGGGATTATATTGCATATTTATTATAAATCTGTCTGCAACAAGTTTTTGGCATCGTTAAGTGGTGTCAACTTCATAATTATTTGCTTATACAAATCTCGTGTCAAGTTTTTGCCGCCATTGCCGAGGAAGTAACGGAAAATAATAGTATTTTATTTTATTTTATTTTGGAAAATATAACAAAGAGAGTGTTTGTAATTTAATTTGAACATTTTCTTATTTTAGTGTACTTGCTTATTTTTAATTACTTGCTTTATTCAGTTTATGTGCAATGTAAAATCTGAAATTTTAGTACCTTACAACTCTGAGTTAGAAAGAACTATTAGAAAAATGTAAAAACAAAAAAAAGAGAAAGATCAGTTTAAGACAATGGCTTACAATATAAAAAATGTTGGAAATGAAAATGAACATCATCAGAGACCTTTAAGAGATTACGTTAATCCTATAGAAGATGAAATTCATTTAAGTATCCAAAACCCTATTGTAGTTACCAATTCATTTGAACTTAAACTTGCTATTATCCAAATGATACAAAACAATCAGTTTTGAAGCACACCTAATGAAGATCCTAATTTACACCTTATTAGTTTCTTAGAACTAAGTGCTACATTTAAGTATGATGGAATGTCAAATGATGTTGTCAGACTTAGACTTTTTTCTTTTTCCCTAGGAGATAAAACTAAGATGTGGTTAAACTCATTAACACCTGGATCTATCAGAACATGGGGAGATTTATCACAAAAATTCATATCTAAATATTTTTCACCTTCAAAATCTATCAAGCTTAGAAATGATATCACATCTTTTTATTAGTTTGAAGGGGAATCAATTTATGAATCTTGGGAAAGATTTGAGGATCTCCTTAGGAAGTGTCCACGCCATGTGTTTCCAGATTGGTTAGTAATTCAAACTTTTTATAATGGGTTAGTTGAATCTCTTAGATCGATAATTGATGTTGTTGTTGGTAGATCGTTAATGTCAAAACTATTTGATGAAGCATATTCATTAATTGAAAAGATGGCTATTAATAATTTTAATGGCCCTCTAAAATGGTAAATCCAAAAGTAGTAACTAGTATTCATGATTTTGATACTATATCTATTTTAGTTGCCTGCCCAAATAGCTACTATATCAAAGATGATAGATCAATATGAAATGAGTTATTCTCAGACAACACCTCTGCTTGAGGAAAACTCATTGGGACAAATGATAGAAACTCAATCATCTTATCAGAATTTAAATGTAATAAAAAATTATTCCAATAATCATTATGCCAATTATTATAATCCTGGTTGGAAGAATCATTCAAACTTTAGTTGGAGTAACAATAATTCTAATGCTGCAAATCCGCAATGGGGAAACAACACTACGAACCCATTGGGAAAATACAACAATCAAGGGAACCAAGCTTATAAACCTCATTACCCCCCAGGTTTTAATAATTTTTAGAGTAAGGAGAAAAAGTTATCAATGAAAAAATTGATATTGCAGATGGGTAGTAAGTTATAAAGTCAAGGTGCTGCTATCATAAACATGGAAAATCAATTAGGATGTATTGCTACTACACGTAGAAATAGACCTCCAGAAACACTGCCTAGTAATGTTGAAGTAAATCTTAAAGATTAAAACAAATATCAAATTAAAGCTATTCAACTGAAAAGTGGAAAAGGATTAGAAAACATAGTTCAACAAGAAGTTGAAGTTGAAAAAGATGAGGTGGAAAATGAAAAATCTAGTGATGATTTTTATTTTGAGTCAGAAAATCCTATTAAGCTAATGAAAGTCACTGTAGAAAGACCACCACCTCCATTTCCCACCTCCTTTTCCTCAAAGATTGAAGCAGAAACATAGAGATAATCAATTTTCAAAACTTTTTCAAAATATTGAGGAAATTAACGATAAAAATTCCATTTGTTGAAGCTTTGGAACAAATGTCAAGCTATGTGAAGTTCAGAAGGATATACTTAATAAGAAAATGAAGTTTGTAAGTAATGAGACTGTTGCACTCAACAAAGAGTGTAGTGCTATAATTCAGAAAAACCTTCTTAAAAAACTTAAAGATCCTAGAAGTTTTACAATTCTTTGTGCTATTCGCGAACAATTTTATGGAAAAGCTTTATGTGATATAAGAGCCAATATTAATCTTATGTCATTATCAATTTTTAGAAGGTTGGGCTTAGGAGATATTTCACCTCCAACTGTAACTTTGCAGTTTGTTGATCGTTCGATTACCTATCGTAACGGAGTTACAGAAGATGTTTTAGTAAAGATTGATAAAATTATCTTTTCTAAGTTTATCTTTCTTAAGTTTATCTTTCTTGTGGACTTTACTGTATTAGATATGGAGGAAGATAAAGAAATTCCAATCATTTTAGGAAGACCTTTCCTAGCCACTAGCAGAGCATTGATTGATGTGCATAAAGGAGATATAATATGAGAGTTAGTAGTCCTGAGGCTACATTTAGTATTATGAAATCAATGAGATACCCTACAGTACTACAAGAGATTGAATGCTTCAGAATGGATATTAATTAATATTTAAGACATGAATATTTCAAGAAAACTTTTGAAAGGGAATTTAAATAGGAATATATGGAATATCAAGATGAGGATAAAATTTAAGATGAATCTATGGAAGTGAGTAAAGAGGATATGAATTATTTCAGGAAAGATTTGAAATGTTAAATGCTATATAGAAAGTAATAAGAATTTTATTTTATCTATTGGTAAACCTCCTGAACTAGAACTAAAAATGCTTCCTACACATTTGAAGTATGCATTTTTAGGAGATTTATCTACATTACCTATTATAGTATCCTCAAAATTAACTAATATGCAAGAACAACAGTTGTTGGAAATTTTGAAAAGATATAAGAAATCCTTTGGATGGATGTTAGCTGATTTTAAGGAATCAGTCTAATCTTATTAGAATATCAACTTGAATGAAGTTATGATCCTCAAAGGAGATTAAATTCTATGATGAATAAAGTAGCAAAGAAAGAAATTTTAAAATGGTTAGATACTGGAATTATATATCCCATTTCACACTGCTTGGGTTAGTCCAATTCACAGTTTTCCAAAGAAAAGAAGTGTGATTGTAGTGATAAATGAGCACAATGAATTAATATCAACAAGACAAGTCACTAGTTGGCAAATCTGCATAAATTATAGAAAATTAAATTCGACCAATAGAAAATATCATTTTTCTTTACCTTTTTTGGACTAGATGTTGGATAGATTAGTTGGGCATAATTATTTTTATTTTCTAGATGGATATGTCAGTTATCATCAGATACCTATTACTCTAGAGAATCAAGAGAAAACAACCTTTACTAGACCTTATAAAACTTTTGTTTTTTGATGACTTTTGTTTTTTGATGAATGCATGTTTTTTGATGAATGCATTTTGGATTATGTGATGCACCTGCAACATTTCAAAGATGTATGATGTCAATTTTTAGTGATATGATTGAAAAGGGATTGAAGTCTTTATGGAAGATTTTGCTTTATTTGGAACTTCATTCAAAATATGTCAAAATCATTTAAAGAAAGTCTTAAAACATTGTGAAAAGACTAATCTCATGTTGAACTGGGAAAAATGTCAATTTATGGTTGCAGGAGGAATTGTGCTTAGACATAAAATTTCAAAAAATAGCATCGAAGTAGATCATGCAAAAATGCAGGTTATATCAAACCTACCTCCACCTACCACAGTAAGAGCCTACCACATACCTCCACCTACCACAGTAAGAGGAGTTAGAAGCTTTTTAGGACATGCTGGATTTTTTTAGGAGATATATTAAATATTTTTCAAAAATTACTAAAACCTTATACCAACTTTTGAAGAAAGATACAAAATTTGACAATAATCAAGATTACCTTAAAGCCTTTAAAAATTTAAAGAAAAAATTGATCACTACTCCGATAATTATTTCACCGGATTGGGAGAAACCTTTTGAATTAGTTTGTGATGTTAGTGATTATGCAATTGGAGCTATTTTAGGGCAGAAATATGATAAGATTTTTGAAGTTATATACTATTATAGTAAGTCTCTTATGAAGTCTCTTAATGTTCCCCAAAAAAATTACACCACCACTGAAAGAGAGTTATTAGTTATTATGTATGTTTTTGATAAGTTTACATCATATCTGATTGGAGCTAAATGTGTTGTGCATACTGACCATTCAACTATTAAATATTTGATGCAAAAGAAGGATGTTAAACTAACTAAGAATGTTAAACTAAGAATAGTTAGATGGGTACTTCTGATGCAAGAGTTTGATTTTGTAATAATTGATAGGAAAGGGATTGATAATCAAATTGTTTATCATCTATCAAGGCTCAAATAAGAAGAAATATTGGATATAAAAAAGTGATTAATGAAACTTTTCCTGATGAACGACTTTATGCTATAAAAGGATGGGAAATACCTTAGTATGCTAATAATATAAATTATATTATTAGTGGTATTTTATCATATGGATTAACAAAAAAGTAGAAAAATAAATTCATTCATGATGCAAAACCATATTTTTGGGATGATCCTTATTTATATAAGAAATGTAAAGATTTAATGATGAGACAATGTGTATAAGAAATTCAAGAAATTATTCAAAAATGCAATGATTTTGAATTTGGAGGACATTTTGGGAATGATAGAACTGTTCATAAAATTTTATAGTTTGAACTTTATTGGCCTAATCTATTTAGAGATGTTAATATTTATATCAAAACATGTGATCGGTGTCAGCGAGTAAGTAATATTTCAAGAAGAAATGAAATGCCTCTAAATTTTAATTTGGAAATTGAAATTTTTGTTGCATGGGGATTGGATTTTATGGGACCATTTATACCCACATTTTAAAATATATACATATTGATTGCAGTGGATTATGTTTCAAAATGGATTGAAGAAATTGAATTATCTCAATGTGATGCTTGGAGAGTTTCAAACTTTTAATTTTAAATATTTTTATAATATATGGAATGCTGAGAGTAATCATTACCAATGGAGGATCTTATTTTAGAAATGCAACAGTTACAAGATTGATGGAAAAATATAATATACGCATAAAATTGCCACTGCTTATCATCCCCAAACTAGTGGTTTAGCTGAAGTATCTAATGGTGAAATGAAGAGAATTTTGGAAAAGAGTGTTTATCCTAGTAAAATGGATTGGTCTGTTAGATTAGATACTGCATTATGAGTATATAGGATAGCCTATAAGACACCTATATGATTGTCCCCCTATAAATTAATTTTTTGAAGACTTGTCACTTACGAGTTGAATTGGAGCATAAAACTTATTGGGCTATAAAAGATTCAATTTCAATTTGAAAGAAGTTGGTGAGAAAAGATTATTGCAATTGAATGAGCTTGAGGAAATTAGAAATGAATCTTACAATAATACGAGGATTTATAAGGAAAAGATGAAAGAATGACATCATTGGAAGATAATTAAAAGAGATTTTGTACCTGGATAGGAAGTTTTATTATACCATACATAATTGAAATTTTTTCCTAAAAAATTGAAATCTAGGTGAAAAGGGCCATTCAGAGTTATAAAAGTCTATTCCTATAGGGCAGTTATTATTGAAGACCCCAAGACTGAAAGAATATTTAAAGTGAATGGGCACAGATTGAAATCATATTTTGATAGTCAAAGACCAAATTTTAAAGAGACAATAATGTTGGGTCATCTAGAATAAGACTGGGAATATCGGGCTGACGACATTAAACCAAGCGCTGTGTGGGAGGTAACCCATTTGTATAGTTATTTAGTTCGTTTTTAGTTTGCTTTGTTTGAGATATTTCATGTATATGTATGCTCAAGTTTATATGTAGTCCATGTATTTGATAAAATATTTACAAACATCTTTATTTGCCAATTTTTATGAAAAATCTGAGAATTTATTGGATTGAATCAAAACGACGAAAATTTTCTAACTGGCGTATGATGTGCCACTTTCCAGAGAGCAAGTGCATGATGCGCCAGATCGGCACATGATGCGCCAAATCGGCGCATGATGCGTCGCGGGTTCAAAAATGTTTAAAACTTTTCAAATGGCTTTTTTGGTGGTTTTTGGCAGTCATTCTCCATATAAATCCTAAAAACTAACTCCAAACCATATTTTAGGCAGGAAAACGAGGGAAGAGTCACCACTTTTCAATTTTTATGGCTTCTCAGTCTAGAAACTCGACTAGATTTGGAATTTTCAACCGGAGAATGTTCGTCAATTTTGATGCACTAAAATTACATGATTGAGTTCTAGTGAAGAAGAGACTTATCAAAGAAAAAGAATTTGTGAATCGAGGATTCAACACGTCGAGTACTAGAGTAGAAGAGACTATTGCAAAGAGGCGTTGGGAAGTGCTTTGCTACACTACTGCCGCTGTTGTTGTTCCTGTAGTAAGAGCCTGTAGTAAGTCCTGTAGTAAGAGAATTTTATGCAAATCTTCATGGAATCAACCAAGGAATGATTTATGTGCGAGGTAGGTTTGAGCAATTCACTCCTTTAAGAATAAACGAGATGTTTATGATTGAAAATGTGCCTATGTGCCATTACGCAAATTTTATCCCCTATGAGAGATAATATGAATGAACTATACCGCTAACTTAGGAATGAATATGCAAATTGGGAGACCAGAGATGATAGGACTGTGAGTTTTCTTCATCATTTTTAAATCCATTTTCAAAAGTCTAACACTTCTTTATTGCATTGAAATTACTGCCTACAATGAAAATTAGTAAGGTCACTAAGGAGAGTGTCATTCTAAACTACTGTATTCAAACCAAAAAACCTATTGATGTTGGAGTTGTTATTATAAAATCAATTTTGGGTTTGATTGTGAATGGATTTGCAACTAGTCTGGGACATCCATCCCCTATTTTTCTACTATGCAGTCAAGCGCAAGTATCATATGAAAGTTGGGAAAAACTGCTACATCCTTGGAAGTCGATGGATCAAGAATTCTACTGCAATTATATTGGAATGAGAGATGAAAATGATATGAATTTATTGATAGATCAAGGATCTCATAATTCAACATCAGTTCATCCTTACTTCAACTTGAGTGCACTTTCAAAGAAGATCAAGAAGATAGAAAAAGATGTGCAGAATCTCGTGCACGTGATTAGGAATATTACTAAAATACTGGATCATTTAGATTGGAGACTAAAAGAACATTTTGAAAATATAGAGCGTATTGAAGATGGATTGTATGTTCAAGAAACATGCTTGGATTGAGGAGGAAAAATCAACTGATGAATTTCCATTTCGACGCTTTTACAATCTGTATGTGCACTACCAATCAATGGGAGATATCCAGGAGGACGATAGTGAAGATGATGTTTGATCTTAATTTATGGATGGAATGTTTTGTGTAGTACTGTTTGTTCTAGTTTGCTATGTTGGATTTTATTTCTTTTTAATGAACACTATCTATGTTTATGTTTTGGATTTTAATGTTTAGATTTCAGTGTTAGGATGTTGGTTTGCTTTAGAATACTGAATTTGATGTTTTTTGGCTTGAAAAATGTTAGTTGTTAATAACATAGATTTTATTTATAAATGTGAGTTTTGTGTTGTTTGTGAAAGTTTTGTGTTAGTGTGATGTTTATATGCATGTTTAGCAAGGTTTATTTGAGTCAAATAGAGGTTGACGTAAAGCGGTACTGAGCAGTTTTCCATAGAAACCAAAATCTGGAAAATTTGTGCTCTGACACATGATGCGCGAGATTGACGCATGATGCGCCAACTTACAGAGCCTTGGCGCATGATGCACCAATAGTCCGAACACTCTATATTGCCTAGAAAACTGCAAAATTGCACGGACAAACTCCATTTTCGCTACCTAAGTCATCTTCTACCTCAAAACCTTGGTCTAGAGCATCACATTGTGGGGAGAGAGAAGGATTTGGAGGCTAAACACTATAGATTTCATCTTCTCTTGGAAAGAGCTTTACTTTAACTTATAAATTTTTTATTTTTACCATGGATTTTGGGAGCTACAAAAATTTGGATTTTTTATGAAAATACTTGAAGAAAACTCATGGTGAAAAGTTTCTTACCAAATAAACTTGCTTGAAGAGTTAGATTTTTTATTTAGTAATTTATTTGGACTCTATTTGGATTTTCATAGAATTTTCAAATGGCTCCCCGAGTTAAGAGAGGAAGGCCATCCAAGGACTTCAATGCACAAAAATTTGTTAGTTTCAAAGCCCAACATAGTTACAATACTCAGATAGAGACCAAGAGAATGATCCAAGAGCGGGTGTTTGCAAACCCAAGTGGTGAGGTGGAGAGACTGATTCTTTTCAGGAATTAGGAAAGATTCTACTACTTCACTACCGTAGCAATTTTCCTGATGGTTTGGGAGTTTTATGTAAACCTAAGATTCACTACTAAAGATCACATCCTCATTAGAGGTAAACAAGTTGAATTTACTATTGATCGGATCAATACTTTTTATTTTTTGAGAGGTGTATTTTTTGATGAATACGCTGCATTTGCTATAACTTATTCAGCACTGGAGGAATTGATTGCATTTTTGACTAATGGAAGAGGGGAATGGAAGATTAAGAATAACAAGATAGTTAGCTTCCCTACTTTCTTGTTGACTTTTCAGTCAAAAGTATGGCAGCACTTCATTTCGGCTAGGCTATTTCCAACAAATCATTTGGTTAATGTTACTAGAGATGAAGTTGTACTAAACTATTGCATTAAGAACATGAAAGCTATAGATGTTGATGCACTTATAGCTCAGCAAGCTTGAAGTTTAGCGGGTATTTCTACTGCTGGTGGTTTGGGATACCCTGCCTTGATTTTCACTCTATGTGAACAATCAAGAGTAGAATCATTTGTTGAGTCAAGAAGTGGAAGAAGGGATATGCCCTCTACATCTGTTGCAAGATCATCTACTTCTAGATTTGTATCACTTGAAGGTATTATGGACCAACTGATGATTCAACAGATGAATATAGTAAATGATGAATATAAGAAGAGGAATGCATATAATGATGACACAGGAGCAAGGAATGCATATACTGATGAATATCAAGAGAGGAGATTTCAACATGATATTGAGTTTGAAAATGCCATCGTAAGACACCTTAGATGTGAACCTAATGTTGACTTTCCTGCTTGCCCCAGTTTCACACCCTACACTCCTATTCATGATGAAGAAGGAGAAGAAGAAGAATTAGATGATGAAGAGGAAGGAGATGAAGATTGAAGTTTTATGAGTCTTCTTTAGTTATTTTTGATGATTGTTTGTTATTTATGTTTTTGTTGTGATGTAATTTTATTTGAAAACTTGTTGTAGTAAAAGAACTTTTATGTTGTGTTGTGAACTTAATCTGTAATAGTAATTGTAGACTTCCACTTTTTTTGCATTTTTACTATTTTCAGTTTAGTTTGTCAGTTTAGTCAGTTTAGTTTTTCAGAGTTTGTCAGTTTAGTTTTTCAGATTTTGTATTTATGTTTTTAATTCTTAACAAGTTCTTTAGAATATATTATGTTTTATTTAATGCTTTAAAGCGTGTATGTAGTTTTACAGTTAGTACCTGCAGTATACCAAAGCCCAGTTTCATGGTCAGAAATCCTCTACAGGTCAGTTTTATTTTTCATGCAGTTATTATTTTCTTTCACCTATTAAATTCTATATTAAAAATTTTTTTAAAATCACTTAAAAACTTAAGTTTGGGGAAAAGAAAAATTTATTTTTAAAAGGAGTAAACTAAATTTTATTTGTCCTTAAGTAACTATATTTTTAAAAATTAAGTTAGCATGGCCTGCGATATTATGATTTAACTTTAAATGACTATACTTCTGTTTATAAATACTGTGGTAAATTTAGGTAAAGAGTTTTCATAATGAAGGTCAATTCTAAAGTTAAAAATATTTGGTATGATAGGATAAGGCTATGTTTTTCTATTAAAAGCAAGAAAATTATATTTTTTAAGTATTAAGAATTATAGAGTTTCATGTAAGAAGAAAAGAATGAGACTTTATAAAAAATCATAAAGTAATATGAATTTATAAAGTGAAGAAAGGTATAGAGTTTTAACTTTAAAAAGAGGAGAGTAAAGTTCAAAATCATTAAAGGCTATCCAGATATAGTGATCCTCACTTGGAAAAGAAAAGAAAAGAAAGGATTGAAAAGATCCTAAAAGAAAAGAAAAAGAGAGAGAGAGAAAAAAAAAAGTGAGGAGAAGCTTGAGGAGATGCCTAATCAAAAATTAGCTTCACTTGAACCAACTTAAGGATGGAGCTTTATTACATTTTCTAAACTTATATTGGAGTATTAGTAGTATTCCTAATAAAGTTTTCATGATGTTCTTTTTCATATGAATGTTCTAAATGTCCTTAATATGACAAATTGCCATTTATCTTGAAATGAATAGAGATTCATAAATCTTAAAGTTGATTGCTAAGTATTCCTAAACTTAGAGTTTGAATCTAAGTTATTAAAGGCTTTTTCTTATATTTTTCCATTTTATTTATTAAACTAAAGTATAGAAGTTATAAGTTAATCTCTATCCTAAGTCATATGCTTTTATGTAATAAAAGTGTCACTTCAGGATAAGTAACATTTAAGTTTGGGGATTTTGATATACCAAAATAATATACTATTTTAAGAAGTTATTTTATGCCTATTTTTGGTGATATTGCACTTTAAAGAAGGGTATTTTTGTTTTTTTTGCAAGTATATTTTTTTTAGGAATTTGGAGCAAAAATGGCAAAAATGAAAAAAATTGATGCAAAAAAGCTAATTTTGGATTCTAGCGCATCATGTGCCGGATGCGCCAAAATCCAGAGAGCTGGCACATGATACACCAGATTGGCGTATGATGTGCCAAGGACAACTTTTTCAGATTAAGGCAGTTCGAGACAAATTTTTTGCGTGAATTTTAAAAGGACACTTTTTCTACACATCTCATGGAGTAATTCAATGCTTCAATGCATCTAAACACTTTGCTAAACACTTTGGAAGGTTCTTTTACGAAGGGATATGACTCTTGGATCAAATGATACATTTTTTGAGTTCAAAAGAGTTGACTTTTGGAGGAAACTTTTGGAAGGAATTTTTTCAAGAGGAGGCAGCCCAAATTAAAGGAGAATACTTCATAGAGTTGAGGGAGGCTTTGTGTGTGACGTGAGGGAGAGAGAGAAAGTGAAGTGAGTTACAAAGAGAGAGAGAGTGAGAGAGAAGAGGATATTTTCTTCTAGGGTTGTAAGAGGAGAGAAAAAGTGAGAGATTTCTTCTTTCTTCTTCATTACATTTCTTCATTACATTTTTAAGAGAGAATTGTGAGTGATTGTAAAGAGAGAAAGGCTTGGAGAGAACTTCTAGGGATTTCTTCTTCATTATTAGCAAATTATTTCTCCAATTTTAATACCTGAGCTTGATCTCTGGGTACTACTAATATGCACAGTACAACAATAATTCTGATTATATTTCACTTATATTTCCTTATATTTCCTTACTTTGCAAATCCTTACTTTGCAAAAAAACAAAAAACTTAATCCTGAAGAAAAATAAGAATTTAACTTTTAATTTATATGTATTGGGATACTATGCAATTATACATATCGTTACCAAGTAATATAGGACTTTTTTATTAAAACCTAAATATCAAACCCACAGGGAAAATACACAATATGAACTATTGAATAACAAACTTTCTATTTTTAGTAGAAAGATAAATCTATTTTTAATAAAAAGATAATTATCTAACTAAAGATGATTTTTTGCAGTAATGAAAATTTATATATTTTTGTATTTTCAATATTTTGATAGAGCAATAACAATTTAAAAAGATCAATAACAATTTAAAAAGATTTAAAAAGATAACTAGATTTTTTGTAGAAGAAAAGTACTAAATATGAAAATATCTTTTCTTTTATTATGAATCAATAATAAGTATAGGAATTCTGTTATGAAAGTATGAAAATTATTTTGTGCCAAATAGGAGCAATAATATTCTTTACCCTTACTAGAGATGCTATAAATAATATTGGCTAATTTAAAGTTTGAATAGTTTTGAAGACTGGCTAGGCAGGAAAGATACTAGCTCTAACTCTAGAGTTCCCTCAATTCTCTCCACATGGGGGCTAACATCTCATATCAGAACCTGAAACAATAAACCAAGTTAGGGACTTTAACCTGTCACTTTAAAGTCCTCTAACTCTACACCCTTAAATGAATATTTTCCTATTTATTTGCACTCAGTCATATGAACTACATTCTCATTCATACAACCTCATGTAATTCTTTCCAACTATAGACTGAGACAATACCAGCCCTGTTCTTACATGTTCTCATAATAAATTTTAACATCTAGATAGGTCAAATCAAGAAGTAAATGAAGTGCATGGATTTAAATCATCACAACTTCTTCCATCATTGAAGATCAATACTTTCCGCAACTTCCATCCAAAACTTAATTACTTATCATTTTAAGAAGAAAGATAAAGAAAACTACTTAGAATCCATGGAGAAAATAAACTCACACTTTAGTTTAAAAAAAGAAATCATTGTCAAACCAACAACAAGTCTCAATTAAAACCAAAAGTAGTCTCAAAACAAAATGATAAAAACTTATCTCAAGTCCTCCACCAAACTCTTGAAGTTCCTTTGATTCTCTTCTCTTTACAATCACTCAAAATAAAATAACAAAAAGGATAAAATAAAAGTAAAAGTAGTGCCTGAAAATCTCTCTGAACTAACTCCCTAAATGAGAACTTTCAAAACTTTCCAATACTTTCAGGACCTCTTTCAAAGTCCCAATCTTCTTTCTTTTATAATTTTTCAAAAGGTGTCTTGGTTTTTCTTCAAAATATGTCTATATTCGATGTATTTCCCCAAGAGATGCATCCTTTCGTGATAATTTTTGTCCATGGCGGTTATAACCACCAATTAAGCCAATGGGTACCTAAAAATCATCTTCAAAACTCGTAGAAACTGAATTTACTCGCCCAATAACTGCCACTGACGCTTAAGCGTGGATCTCTGATGCTTAGGCGCGGCCTTCTCTGTTTAACCGGCACTTAAGCCGTAAGAAATAATTCTAATAATTAAATTAAACCTCTAAAAATCATAAAAAATGGTCTAAGTGATCCTCTAACGTAGGTGAACCTCTAATATGTTTCATAAGTATATAGGTTTTGTTTTGTTTGAGTTATTGAATTTTCATTAAAAATCCCTATTTTTGCATTAAAAGAATTATAAAATTAAAAAAACTTGGAAAAATCACATTTCCTCCTCTCATGTGTTACTTAACCCAAGAGTGGGGTAAAATAAAAATTTTAAACTCATTTAGGTTTAATTTAATGAATTATAAGGTGTTAAGGCCTTAAGGGCAAAATGGTGATGTTAGGATTTAAACCCCAACTAATATTTTGGCCTAACCAAAGGGTAAATGGGTAATAAATGATCTTAATTGACATGTATTGATGATTGAAACATGAAAGAGATAAATGGTATCAACCAATCTCACTTTGGTCTCAATAAGGATAAATTTGTAATTTCTCAAATTGATGAAATTTGGAGGAGCAATTAAATGAGAAGATATTGAGGTTGATTTTGGAAGATCATAACCCACTGATTCAGAACCCCAATTAATGGTTTTAAAATAATTTATGATTCTTTATAAGGGTTAAAAATACAAATATTCAAATTTTTCGAAAAAATTTCAAATCTACCCATTAAGTTTAAGGGCTTAGTGGTGACTCAGACTTAATCAATATCTTGTCTAATGTGGTTTAGAAAATGACCTATAAATAATTTGAAATTTTTTTAAAACACTATAAGCCCAACTTTGAAAATCAAACCAGCTAAGTTTCTTAATTAAGCCCAAATTGCTCTCAAGGGCTTTCACCCGTATAATCCGTAAATGAAACATCAAATGATAATTACCCCACTTAAAGGGATAATCAAGACATCAAGGTTCATTGAGCAAAAAAGTATGAATTTGGTGATCCTTATAGCAAATATAATAAGACCAAAATGAACTTGAGACAATTCGAGGGACTGTGAAAGGTCTAGGGTATTACTCAGGACATTTTCATGTCCTTTGGGAATCTTGAAGGATACTTGGACATATTATGATTTGCTTGAGGGAATCATCCCTACAGATGAAAAAATTAGACCCACTAGGGTATGGCGTAGGGTTTGATAGACACACCTCAAAACTGAGTTCTCTGCTTTTCCTACTAGAACGTTTTAATTTCTGCAAAATAATATATATGTTTTGCAAGTACTAACCTTTCAGGTTGATGAATGAGAAGAATCGATAGGTACACTTTTAAGTTACTGCATTACAACTTATTTACCTTTCTGTGTCTCTCATTTCTCTCTCATTTCCTACCTGATTTCCTACCTGTAAACTTGCATGTTAAATAACAAGGTCACCCTACATGTCAAAATTGAAACTTTTAGGATAGCCACAGAGCTGAAACCAAAACCAAAATTAAGAAATCAAATCAAGATAAGAATTCACCTCCACAACAGTCAAAATATAAGATAACTTAAAATTTCATCACAAATAAAACAACAAAACAAAAATTGCAACTAAATTAAAGCATCTATATCGGATGATCGGGAATCCCTCGGAGAAGGTAACCTACGGTTGCTAACGAGATTTCCCACGGTCTTAATGAAAGTATGAAACTCATTGAGTTGAGTTTATTAAATTTTTTTGGGCCAAGTGAATTCGAAGAAATAAGTGGTGTCGGAACGAGGGAACCGTGGGATCCTAACCGGTGTTGCTCTAATCAACTTTAACGCCCCCCACCACCCAAATAATTGAATTTAACTTGTCATTTAAACATTTAAGCCTTAGACTTTAGGACTGCTACTTCGCTGAGGAGTCTGGAGCTAACTTTGTGGGCATCCTTCTATAATAGCACATCTTTCCTTAGAACTAAACAACGAGCCAAAGGATTTTGAGGTCGTTCGCCTAGTGCGACATAAATCCTCAACTTCTTTTAGGCCTTTGTATGGCTCTGCTATACAATTTAAGCCCTAACTCGCTCTAGGATTCCAAGGTTGTCGTTCGTCGCGACCAAAATCCTCACATTTTTTAGGATATTCAGGCGACCGTCTCGCATGAATGTAAGCCCTAAATAATAAAATTGGCAGGATGGCACACATAATTTCTTCTTGAAGTTGAAGCCAAATAATAGGATAGCTTGGGAAGTCTCTGAGGTTCTCCTCAGGATCCATGACATTCCTTAGTTCTTTTTTCCTTTGCATTCAAAAATAAATGTTCCAAATTTGTGTCAGTCCCATTTCACACCTCTTTGTCTGGACTTTTGAAAAATCCTATCCCTTGAACTCCTTGAAGACAATATCTCCTGATTTTAATCGAAAGTTTTCTTAGGTGACTTCGGTTATCTAAGATGTAATTAATTATAAGGGCTTGCCCTTATATGAAACTTTCAAGAATTCAGCTTAATATAAACCATATTTACTTCTTCATAGTGGAATTTGTCGGTCAACAAAAAAAATGGTTCTTGGCAGACTTAAATGTATGTCATAAATTCATTAGTTTATCTAATCGAGTATCACCAATAAGTAGTGTGTCTACCCTTCGGGATAGATGCATTGCTTGCGATGCATTGCTTGCGGTATTATGTGCTCGTTTATTTAAACTACCGAGGATATGAGATCGGTTCGCTCTTGTATTTTCAAACTTTAAAATACTACTTTTCCCAAATTATATATATAAATTAAATTAAGTCGGACGTCGGGATAATCATTCCGGCAACCGACAAATTCTAATTTGGTGGCCGACAGTTATAAACAAATAAGACCTTATGTTGCGCTTTGTTAGTGATAAGTTGGTAAATGTATTATTTAAAGGTGATCAAATCTCTAATAATTAACCTTTTATTAAAGAAATAAAAATTTGGGGGATGAATAAATTTGAGGATAGGCATTTTTCGCCCATCACATAAATGTGGTTCTGCTATTGGCTATTGGCTAGCCTCCCCAAAGACGAAAAATCATTTTAACTGTCCCAACCAATTGTGCTTCTCTTTTTTACCTCTAAAGTCCTTGCAAAACCGCGTACGCTTATGTGGAGCCAGATTATTTTAATCAATTGTTCACTCCGAGCTCCAAGTTTTACTGATTAAGAGTGGTGGTGAGTTTGTCTAAGAGGGGATGTCCCCCAAACTTTTTTTTCTCTATACCTACTGCCATAGCAGCCAAACTTAGGTTCAAAACCCGAGAGCATCACACTGCATTGCCCCTACACCCATTTGAGCGTCACAGTGCCACTATCGTGGTAACCTGGTGCTAGTAACCGAATCTGGGTCTTTTTGACTTGAAGTTTCCAGTTTTGTCAATTGTAAAGTAATGCGATTTCGATTTCTCTCGAGCTAATGAGAAGAGTAGAACGTTCTGAAGTGTTCCAAAGATTAGAAAACCTTATGTGCTGCATAATTTATACCATTCTATTTATTTCTTTTATATTATATTTCTTGATGTGCCCCTCTTGTGATTTTTTTTCAGTTCTCGGGTTTTTTCACTTTCAATCATGTTCCCTTTTTTTTTAGCAATTCTCTTAAAAATTTTACTTCTGAACTCATGAATCAGTTTACAATCTAATTTCTCTGCATGTCTCCCAACCAAAAAAAAAAAAAAAAGCAGCAGCCATTTGTGTAGCCGCTAGAGCTGGTCCTCCTCCCTTTCTCTCCTCCTTCAAACTCTCAGCCATTGTCTTTGCTCTTGCCGATCTCATCATCCTGTTCCTCACGTAAGCACTAAGCTGCATTCAACAAAATCCTCTAATTTTAATAAATACTCTAAACAATCTTCAATTTTTTTTTTCAGGAGCAAGAAATTTAGCGGATTAGGAAAACATCATATGGTTCTTTCAGAAATATCATTAAAAGAAATTTGTGTTCGGCAAGCAATTTATTAAATAATCAAACATCAACTCTATGTATAGACGCCCGAAGCGTACATGCCTGCTACAATCTGGCGCATGATTCATATACTTCAACAACTTATTTCAAACCGAAATTTAAAAATTAAAAAAAAAAATTGAAGGCACATCTTACTTAGTATTCATGTTGCAGAACTTTGCTTCTATTTATTTTTCTATATTTTTGTTTACTTTTATCTATAAAGTAGAATGCATCGGTTTCTAATATTTCACCCTGACAGATTTATTATTATTATTATTATTTTCATATTTATGTTAATGAGCATTAAATATAGTAAGTATCTTTCGACAAGAGAGAAAATGCTTAAAACTACTATCATCTGCACCCCATAAGTTTTGCTAAGAAAAATCTGTGCACAATAATTCTTGGTAGGTCAATAAATCATTCAAACCGATCATATGTACATTGGGATTCGTCCAACATAATGTCTCTCATTGAGAATAAAGGTGGTATTTAATACACACATCAATCACACCAACTGTGGCTAGAATTATTGAGAAATGGTGGAATTTCATTCCCAAATCAATTCAATTAAATGTGGACCAAATTCCCTCCAACACAGCAAAAAGCGACATATTTTTAATCTATAAGTTGGTTTTATAGCTCATTGGATTACGCGCCAGTCCCAGTGTTGTGACTGCCATTAATTGCTTTTTGATTGGGTCTCCGATCTTTCACTTGGTTTTGGCACTAAGTATCCCATTCAATTCCTGTCCTTTTTTGTCTGCCAAGCTCTATCTTAAACCTTATTTATATTCTGTACATATTTATACACGCACACCAGTTTTTATCAGTGTCATCATAGTAAATTCTTTCTGTTGATTAATATTTATACTAATTATATAGACTTCAAACTTTTCAAAAAGAAATTTCATGTCATGTAAAAATTTATGAATATATTTGGCGAATTATGTGAGAGTTATGAATAAACTTTCATAAATCAATTGCTGGTTATTTGATTTGTTTCCTTTGGCTAAATTATTGTGGTTCCTATTGTGTATTTGTTGAACGTGGATTGGTCCATGATTCACACCAATGGAATAGAGTGTTAGGCAGGAGAGAGAGATGGAGATAGAGAGAGAAGCACGGTAATGAAGAGTAAATTAGATTGTTCATTAGCCCTTCTTCATAAAATAAAAACCCAATTTATAGATGAGGGTACAATCTTGATAATTACATGCTTCCCCTGCTTTAATGGATGACACTGAAGTGCATTTTGGGAAATTTCACAAAAGAATGTGATTTGGCAAGTGCCCCTCGATCAGCTACGTTAAGTTGATTTTGTCGGTCGATCTTGGGTTGATGTTGAGTCAGCAGGTTTTGGCTCAGTCTGCTCAGTTTTTTCTGAGCAACTATCCTGCTTCAATTGTGGCCTTCTTATCCCATGATGAGGAACTCTAATCGATGGAATAAGGCTATGTCATAAGCCAGATGGTGAATCATTGTAATCTGATGGGCAACTCATACCTCGATGAAAAAGTCCTTTGAGATGTTCTTGGATCATGTCATTATGGATCCTTGGCCCTCCCTATAGAATGCGAGAGGACTCCAATTAGGTGGTTTGGGTTGCTAATCCTTTCGCTTAAATTGGATCTCGTCGTGAGAGGTAGGTTGATGATTATGCTTGATTTGATTGACTCCGGCCTTTTGGTTTGGACTGGCTGCATCTAGTCACCTTTAATCATGGCTTAGAAGATTGAACTTGATCAAAAAGATCCCTTGATCTTCTGCTAATATATCCCTTCATTTTTTACTTGTGGGTCCTTCTGGTCGTACATCTTTATCTATTTCTCTTTTGGATCTCCTTAAGATTTGTGCTAACATGTTTCTGATGAATCTATTTTAGTTCTCTGATTCTCTTAGTTCAAAGAGACAATTGTGGTAAAAAAAGAAATAAATGCAACAAATTGATTTATTTCTTTTATAATCAATACTTTAAAGATTACTCTCCTAAATTTTTGTGTCTACGATTCCTACAAAAGGGGTATGATTGGTAGCTTTGCTACTCACTTGTTCTTCCATCTCTAAGCCTTGTTCTGTCGATATTTAGAGCATATTCACAGTGAGCGGCTGTTGACCTCACTTTTGGTTGAGCTCTAAAAACTTCTTTAGTAGCTTAGGTCTAGCCATAGGACTTTCCTATTGACTAGTCTTAGAAAACTAGAAAAGGTACCCTCACTATTAGAAATTCAAAGCCTTTCTTTTTACTCAACTTGAAATTCCACATATTGATCTTAACCTCTAGCATTTAATAGGTAAGATCATTATGAGAGAATTCAAGAAGAGTTCCTATAGGATTACTTGGCTTTAGAATTGACCCTGGGTGTTGACTTGGAACTAGGGTTCACCATATCTTCACAATACATTAATCCATGGTTCATTTAGAATGGATATCTATCCAATTCTATGTGAAATGCCTAACTTGGTCTTTTGCCCCTAGGCACCTCCAAATTACCTAACTACCCTTGGGACCCAAATTTGGCTAAAATTCCCAAATTTTGCCAAAATACCCAAAATTGATCAAAACCCATTTCAAACACCTTGAATACATCCAAATTTGTCAAAATTTCCAAAA
>NW_018164557.1:225294-258232 GCF_001263595.1 Phalaenopsis equestris | reverse complement strand
TTTCCTCCTTTGGACTCCAAAACAAAATGTTTCAAATTTGAACCAATCCCCCTTCACACTTCTTAGTCCGATATCTTTGAAATGTCCTTACCATTTGAACTCCTTGAAGGTAATTTTTCTTGATTTTTATCGAGAGTATTCTTAGGTAACTTTTGTTACCTAAGATGTAATTAACTATAGGGGCTTGCCCTTATAGGAAGCTTTTCCCGAACCCAGCACAATATAAACCTTATTTAATTCCTTATATTAAATAGGGGAACTTGTCGGTCAATACATTGGTTTCGCAGACCAAACGGATGTCATAACTTTCTTTAGTTTATTTGATCGAGCCTCACTCTCAATTCTTGCGTTCATCCTTCGGAATAGATACATGATTTGAGATAAAGTGCTCTTTCATCTAAACTATGAAAATTATGGGGTCAGTTTGAATTCATCTTTTTCAAAACTAAATTTTTTAAAACGTCCTTCCGAAGCAGGCAACGGGATTTCAATTCTGATGACCGACAACTTCTTACGGGCAAACCCCACACCAAAAATAGTGCCGACAGCGGCAAGAAACCTTTAGATGCATTGCCATAAGAGGATATGATCAAGTGGGCAATTTGATTGCACCAGCCACAGACTCAACCCAACACGAAGAAGAAACTACAATATGAGGGAAGCCCGAAGGGAAGAAATGGCAATAAGGAGGAAGTTGGTCAAAGGGTGAAAGATAGAAGAAACAGCTTGTTTACAGAAAGCGGAGGGCGGAAGAGATAGTGGATGTCAGGATGTTGGCATCATTTTTTTTATGTATTTCATGCTGCGGCATGTTTTTTTGTCATTTGACGGTATTCTATTGATACGGATGTTTCTGTGACATAAGTTGTTACCAAAAATCATTCCATGTGCATTCTTGCCTAAATTCTAAGATTTGAACTAGCATAGCCACACCCTAAATCAGCATAGCCACACTGCCAAACTAGGTTTGTCCATCCCGTAAATCGCATAGCCATGACAGTCTAGACGTTGCTACACCCCTGGCTGGCTTAGCCACACTGGGCAAGCTGAGTGAGTGATGTAATTACATTAGTCCCAGGCATAGGTACGCCTTCGACTTAATTCTGGATACTTTTTACCAAATTAAGTCACATGGAGAGCTAAGATTGGTCAAGAAGTTCTTTAGGATGTTCCATGTGCTGCCATATCAAAAAGGAAAAGTTTTGCATGGATGAAATGTGGGGCAGAAGGGCTTGATATGGTCCATTTTGCCACTTTTGGAAGGGGAGATCAAGGAGGGCATATTTCACTTTTGGAGGATATCATTTTTTTTCTTTTTGAGAGCGAATAGTTGTTTTTTTTTCTTTGGGGAGGCTATATTTTCTAAAAACTTGGGCAACTGGGAGAGCTAGAGGAGAGAGCTTGATCCACAAAAATAATATACTATTTTAAAAACCCTTTTTCTATATATTTTTGGTGATATTTCACTTTAAAGAAATGTTATTTTTTGTTTTTGTTGCAGGTATACCATTTTTAGGCATTTGGAGTAAAAATGGTAAGAAAAAACAAAATTTGGAGCAAAAACAACCAATTTTGGGGTTTAGCCATGATGCGCCAAAATCCAGAGAATTGGCGCATGATGCGTCAAGCGCAACATTTTCAAATTAAGGTGGATCAAGATGAATTTTTCGCAAATATTCAATGGGACACTTTTTCTAATCAGCTTATGGAGTGATTCAATGCATGTAGACACTTTGGAAGGTTCCAATTTAAAGATATTTGAATCTTGGATCAAGGAGACACTTCTTTTGAAATTTAAAGTTTTGACTTTGGAATTTTGGAGGGAATTGAGACTCTTTTCAGAGAGGAGAGGCAGCTAACAAAAGAGAACTTCTGAAGGGAGTTGAAAGGGAGGATGAAAAAGTGAGAGAGAGAGATGATAGGCGTGAGTTAGAGAGAGAAAAATGAGGAGATTTTCTTCTAGGGTTGTAAGAGGAGAGGAAAGGTGAGAGATTTCTTCTTCATTACCATTCTAGGAGAGAATTGGGCGAGATTGTAAAGAGGGAAAGGCTTGGAGAGAACTTCTAAGTATTTATTCAGGAAGGATTATGAGTTAAGTTGTACTTTTCATTTCTTTTGTTTGTAAACTTGTTTTTATATTTGAAATCTGTGCTTTATCTTATCCTTCTCATGAATTCTGAGTAGACTTCTTTATCCTTCTACCTACTTTGAAGAAATGTTTTTGTGAAGAATTGATTTTATTTTCTACAGTTTTAAATGACAATAATTTGTGATGATTTGAACTCCAATCTTCATTTACTTTTCAATCTTGTTAATTGAATTGTTAAAATGTGTTGAGAATTATATGTTCTGAAAAGGGGATATGATTTCTACAACAAAAGGAGAATCACATTTGATTTCATGGGAGAGTATTTAATCCATGGGATTGGGTGCAAATGAATAAAGAAATATACTTTGTTGGATGTAGAATTGGAAGATTTTAAGGTGATAGATTAGAATCCTCAATTTGGTTCAATTGACTGGAAACTAATGCGAGCATGTTAGCCCTCAGAGGAGGGAGTAGTGGGAGCTCAGAAATGACAGTTGGTATCCTCCCAGCCTAACCACGGAATTAGGGACAAAACTCTGTATTAGTCAATGTTCTTTATAGTGCTCGGAAGAGGGTAGAGAGTAGGATTGCTCCTAATTGGCACAAAACAATTTTTAAATGTATTTTTCAAAGGATTTCAATTTCTTCACAAGCCATATTTTCATTGTAAAGGGGAAGGATGTTTTCTCATACTTGAACTTTTTGTCCACAAAAACCTTTATTTTATTTCAGCAATTTACTTTTGAATGTTTAGCATTTAGTTTAATTTATTTTCTATAGTCGTACATCTTCGTATTAAGAAGTATTTCACTTAAGTAGTTTAATTTCAAACTTTGCAATTTACTTTATTTTTATTTTTATTTTTATTTTTATTTTTATTTTTATTTTATTATAGAATATAATTAGCTAGCTTATATATATTTCTAGCTTCCCTTTGGGATTGATATCTAGGACACCAGTAGAGCCCTTTATTACTTGAACATACGTATATTTGCATTATATGTAAACAGGAATTCGAATTTTAAATGAGGTTTTTAAAGATAAATTATTTTCATTAAAATTACATTATATTTTGGGTTACATTGCATCAATATTATTAAGCTACACAAATTCCCACGCGATCAAATTTTTGGCGCCATTGTCGGGGAAGTAACAGGAAATATTAGTTAATTTTATTTTAAAATATAAAAAAATATATATAAACAAAAAGATTTTAGTTTAGTTTGAACATTTTCTTTGTTAAGTGTATTGCTACTTGTTTTTATTTTGTTTATGCGTAATATAAGATCTAAAAACCTAATACCTTATGATTCTGAATTAGAAAGAACTATTAGAAAAATTTGAAAAGAACAAAAAAAGCAAAATCATTCTAGCAAAATGGCTTACAACTCAAGTAATGCTGGAAAAGAAAATGAACATCATCAGAGACCTTTAAGGGACTATGCTAATCCTACAGAAGATAAAATTCATTTTAGCATGCAAAACCCTGTTGTAACTGCCAATTCATTTGAGCTTAAACCTGCTATTATCCAAATGGTACAAAACAATCAGTTTGGAGGAACACCAAATGAAGATCTAAATTTACACCTTACTAGTAAATTTGATCTAAATTTACACCTTACTAGTTTTCTAGACTTTTGTGCTACATTTCAATATAATAGAGTGTCAAATGATGCTGTCAGACTTCAACTTTTTTTTTCACTGAGGGATAAAGCTAAGATGTGGTTAAACTCATTAGCACCCAAATCTATCAAAACTTGGGGAGATTTATCACAAATGTTTTAATCTAATTATTTCCCACCTTCAAAAATGGCTAAGCTTAAAACTGATATTACATCTTTTTGTCAGTTTGAAGGGGGATCAATTTATGAAGCTTGGGAAATATTTAAAGATCTCCTTAAGAATTGTCCGCATCATGTGTTGCCAAATTAAATAAAAATTCAAACCTTTTATAATGGATTTGTTGGATCTCTTAGATCGATAATTGACACTGCTTCTCGTGGATCATTAATGTCAAAACCATTTGATGAAGCATATTCATTAATTGAAGAGATGACTACTAATACTTTTCAATGGCCCTCAGAAAGGGTAAATCCATGAAGATTAGCCAATGTTCATGATTCTGATGCAGTATCTTTATTAGTTGCTCAAATAACTACTATATCAAAAAAGATAGATCAATATGGAATGAATTATTCTCAAACAGCACCTGTGCTTGAGGAGAATTCATGGGGACAAATGATAAAATCTCAATCTTCTTACGAGACTTTAAATGCAATAAAAAATTATTCTAATAATCCTTCTGCCAATTATTATAATCCTAAATAAAAAAAAAATCAGCCAAACTTTAGTTGGAGTAATAATAACTCAAATACGTCAAATCCATAATGGGGAAACAATGTTGCAAACCCAGTGGGAGCCCCAACAATCAAGGAAATCAAACTTATAAACCTTATTACCTCCTAAGATTTATTAATTTTCAAAGTAAGGAGAAAAAGTTATCAATGGAAGAATTGATATTACAAATGGGAAGTTAGTTACAGAGTCTAGGAGCTGCAATCAGAAACATGAAAAATCAATTGGGATGTATTGCTACTGCACTTAACAATAGACCTCCAAGAACATTGCCTAGTAATGATTGCCTAGTTAGACCTCCAAGAACATTGCCTAGTAATGTTGAAGTAAAGCCTAAAGATCAGAACAATGAGGAAATTAAAGCTATTCAATTGAGAAGTGGAAAAGAATTAGAAGAAAGAGTTGAACGAGAAGTTGAAATTGAAAAAGATGGGGTGAAAAATGAAGATTCTGGTGAAGATTTTCATCATGAGTCAGAAATTTCTATTAAACCAATCAAAATCACAATAGAAAGACCACCTCCATTTCCTCAAAGATTGAAGCTGAAGTATAAAGATAAACAATTTTTGAAATTTTTAGAAATTTTGAGGAAATTAACGATAAATTATTCATTTGTTGATGCTTTGAAACAAATGCCAAGCTATGTGAAGTTCATAAAGCATATACTTAATAAGAAATAGAAGTTTGTAGATAATGAGACGGTTGCACTCATTGAAGATTGTAGCGCTATAATTCACAAGAAGCTTCTTGAAAAACTTAAAGATCCTGTAAGCTTGACAATTCCTTGTGTTATTGGCAAACAATTTTGTGGAAAAACTTTACGTGATTTAGGAGACAATATTAATCTTATGTCGTTATCAATTTTCAGAAGGTTGGGTTTAAGAATTATTTCACCTATAATTGTAACTCTTCAATTAGCTGATTGATCTATTAACTATCTTAAAAGAGCTATAGAAGATGCTTTAGTAAAGATTGATAAATTTATCTTTCTTGTGCACTTTATTGTATAAGATATGGAGGAAGATAAACAAATTCCTATTATTTTAGGAAGTCCACTCCTAGCCACTTGAACAGCACTGATAGATGTGCAGAAGGGAGAATTAACTATGAGAGTTAGTGATCAAGAGGTTACATTTAATATTGCAAAATCAATGAGATACCCTGCAAAAGAACAAGAGATTGAATGTTTCAGAATGAATATTAATGAGTATTTAACCCATGAATATTTCAAAAATACATATGAAAGTGAATTCGAAAAGTAATATATGGAATATCAAGATGAGGAGAAATTTTAAATGTTAGATCCTGCAGAACATGACAATAATTTGATTTCATCTATTAAAAAACCCCATGAACTAGAATTGAAAACACTTCCTACACATTTGAAGTATGCATTATTATAAAATTCATCTACACTAACTGTCATAATATCCTCATAACTAAATGATGCTCAAGAACAAAAATTGTTAGAAACTTTAAAAAAATACAAGAAAACTTTTGGATGGACATTAGATGATATTAAAAGAATCAGACCTTCAATCTGTATGCATAGAATTTTGTTGGAAGATCAACATAAACCAAGAACTGATCTTCAAAGGAGATTGAATCCTATGATGAAACAAGTGGTTAAGAAAGAAATTACAAAATGGTTAGATGCAGGAATAATATATCCTATTTTAAACAGTGCTTGGGTGAGTCCAATTCATTGTGTTCCAAAGAAAGGAGGTATAACTATAGTGATAAATGAGCATAATGAATTAATATCAACAAGATAAGTCATTAGATGATAAATCTGCATAGAATATAGAAAATTAAATTTTGACACCCTGAAGGATCATTTTCCTTTACCCTTTTTGGACCAGATGTTGGATAGATTAGCTGGGCACAAATATTTTTATTTTCTAGATTTTTATACCGGTTATCACCAAATTCCTATTGCTCGTAAGGATCAAGAGAAAATAACATTTACAAGTCCTTATGGAACTTTTACTTTTCTTTTACTTTTCGGTGAATGCCCGAATACCTTTTGGATTATGTAACGCACCTACAACATTTCAAAGATATATGATGTCAATTTTCAGTGATTTGATTGAAAAAGGGATTGAAGTCTCTATGGAGGATTTTTTTGTATTTGGAACTTCCATTGAAATATGTCTAAATCAATTACAGAAAGCTCTGGAAGGATGTGAAAAGACTAACCTTGTTTTAAACTCGAAGAAATGTCAATTTATGGTTGCAGGAGAAATTTTTCTTTGACATAAAATTTCAAAAAATGGCGTGGAAGTAGATCCTACAAAAATTCAGGTTATATCGAGCCTACCTCCACAAACTAATGTAAGAAAAGTTAGGAGCTTTTTAGGACATGCTGAATTCTACATGCGATATATCAAAGATTTTTCAAAAATTACTAAGCCTTTATGCCAACTTCTCAAAAAAGATATAAAGTTTGACTTTAACCAAGATTCTCATAAAGCCTATGAAACTTTAAAGGAAAAATTGATCATTGCTCTTATAATTATTTCACCAGACTGGGAGAAACCTTTTGAACTAATGTGCGATACTAGTGATATGCAATTGGAGCTATTTTAGGGCAGAAATATGATATAATTTCCAAGGTCATATATTATGCTAGCAAAACTCTTAATGATGTCTGAATTAACTATACCAGCACTGAAAGAGAGTTATTAACCATTGTGTATGCTTTTGATAAGTTTAGATCATATTTGTTTGGAACTAAATGTGTTGTGCATATTGACCATTGTATTATTAAATATTTAATGCGAAAGAAGGATGCTAAACCAAGATTAATTAGATGGATACTTCTGAAGCAAGAGTTTGATTTTGTGGTAGTTGATAGAAAAAGGATTGATAATCATATAGCTGATCATCTATCAAGGTTAGAACAGGAAGAAATACTTGATTCTGAAATAGAGATTAAAGATACTTTTCCTGATGAACAACTTTAGGTTGTACAAGAATGAGTAATACCTTAGTATGCTAATATTGTAAATTATATTGTTAGTTGTATTTTACTATATGGATTCACAAGACAATAGGAAAAAGACTTCATTTATAATACAAAATCTTATTTTTGGGATGATCCTCATTTATAAAAACAATGTAATGATTTAGTTATAAGACGATGTGCGCCTTATAAAGAAAGTTAAGAGATTATTCAAAAATGTCATGATTCTGAATTTGGAGAACATTTTTGGAATGATAAAACTACTCGAGATATTTTACAATCTGGATTTTATTGCCCTACTTTATTTAAAGATGTTAATATATATATATATATATATATATATATTGTGATAGATTATATTCCAAAATGGATAGAAGCAGTCACTTTACCTATACATGACGCTCGGAGTGTTTCAAAACTTTTAATTAAGAATATTTTTACAAGATATGAAATGCCGAGAGTAATCATTATAGATAGAGGATCTAATTTTAGAAATGCAACGGTTGCAAGATTGATGAAAAAATATAATATAATACATAAAATTGCAACTGCTTATCATCCCCAGACTAGTGGTTTAGTGAAAGTATCTAATCGTGAAATTAAGAGAATTTTAGAGAATAGTATTAATCCAAATAAAATGGATTGGTCTATTAGATTAGATACTACATTATGGACATATAGGACAGCTTATAAGACACCTATAGGAATGTCCCCCTATAGATTAATTTTGGGGAAGACTTGTCACTTTCCAGTTAAATTAGAACATAAAGCTTGTTGGGCGATAAAAGAATTTAACTTCAATTTAAAAGAAGATGGTGAGAAAAATGGTGAGAAAAGATTATTGCAAAGATTATTGCAATTGAATGAGCTTGAGGAGATTAGGAATGAATCTTATGGTAATGCGATGATTTACAATGAAAAATGAAAGAATGACATGAACAGAAGATAGTAAAAAGAGAATTTGAACTTAGACAGGAAGTCTTGTTATATAATTCAATATTAAAATTATTTCTTGGAAAATTGAAGTCTAGGTGGAAAGGGTTCTTCAAAGTTATAAATGTCTATCTCTATGGAGCAGTCAATATTGAAGATCCTAAGACTGGAAAAATATTTAAAGTAAATGGGCCCAGATTAAAACCTTATTTTGATGGTCATAGACCAAATTTTAATGAGACTATCATGTTGGAACACCCAGAATGACACTGGGAATGTCGGGTTGACGACATTAAACCAAGCTATTTGTGGGAGGCAACCAATATGTATCATTGTTTACTTTGATTTTTGTTTTTTTAGTTTAAAACTTTAAATGTATGTTTATGTTTATTTCTTTATATTATCCATATTTGTAAGAAAAATGTTTAGAAACATCTTTATTTGCCTAATATTGTGAAAAGACTGAGAATTTATTTGATAAAAATTGAAACGACCAAATTTTGGAACTAGCGCATGATGAGCCAAATTCCAGAGAGCTAGGGCATGATGCACCGCGAAGACAAAAATGATTAAAACGTGTTGAATGGCAGTTTTTGACAGCTTTTGGTGGGGACACCTTCAAATAACTCCTAGAAACCAACTTCAAGACATATTTTAGGGGGGAAAACTAGGGAAGAGTCACCACTTTTCAATTCTCATGGCTTCCTACTCTATAAACTCTGCTATATTTGGAATTTTCAATCGAAGAAAGTTCATCAGTTTAACGCACAGAAGTTGCATGATTGAGTTATAGTGAAGAATATGATTATCAATAAGAGGGGATTTGTGCATCGAGGATTTAACAAATGAATACTTGAGTCGAAGAAGTTTTTGCGCAAAGGTGTTGGGAAGTTCTTTGTTACACTACTGCTATTATTGTCGTCCATGTGGTGAAAGAATTTTATGCAAATCTTCAAGGGATCAACCAAGGAATGATTTATGTGTGAGGCAGGTTTGTGCAGTTCACTCCTTTGAGAATCAATGAAATGTTTATGATCGTGAATGTGCCTGTCAGCCACAATGCAAGTTTTACCCCTACAAGAGACAACATAAATGAACTCTACCATTACCTTAAGGATGAAGATGCTAATTGCGAAGCCCAAGATGACGGGAATGTGAGTTTTTCTTCAGCATTATTAAATCCTACTTCAGAGGCATGGTATTTCTTCATTTCTTCAAAAAAACTGCCTACTACGAAAATTAGTAAGGTCACGAAGGAGAGTGCTATTCTGAATTATGGTATTCAAATTGGGAAACATGTTGTTATTGGAGCCATAAGTGTAAAATTTGTTTTGGGTTTAATTATAAATGGATCTGCAACTGGATTGGTACACCCATCGACTATTTTCCAACTTTGTAGTCAATTGCAAGTACCTTATGAAAGTTCGGAAAAAGTTCTACTGTTGATACACCTAAAATATATAGTGTTTTTAGACATATTTTATGCCTATTTTTGAGATATTGCACTTTAATGGAAGGTATTTTTGTGTTTTTCTTGCAGATACAAATAAAAAGGTAAAAAATGCTTAAAGGAGTGAAAAAGGATCAAATTTGGAGCAAGAAGGTGAAAAATGTGCAAATGAGTTTTGGCACCTAAGCGCTAGATTCAGCGCTTAAGTGGTGGTTAAAACGAAAAGGCCGCGCCTAAGCACTAGAGGTCCCGTGCTTAAGCGTTAGTGACAGTTACTAGACGAGTAAAGTCAATTTTTATGAATTTTGAAGAGGTTTTTAAGGCACCCATTTGCTTAATATGTGGTTATAACAACTATGGACAAAAATTATCACGAAAGGATGCATCTCTTGAAAAAATACATCAAATCTAGACACATTTTGAAGATTTTTCAGGGCACCACTTGGAAAACTATAAAAGGGACTTTGAAAAAAGTCCTGAAAATACTTCGAAGGTTTTGAAAGTTCATCATTTGGGGAGTTAGTTTGGATAGATTTTCATGCACCACTTTTACTTTTATTTTATCCTTTTTGTTATTTTATTTTAAGTGATTGTAAAGAGAAGAGATTCAAAGGAACTTCAAGAGTTTTATGGAGAACTTGAGATAAGTTTTTATCTTTTTGCTTTGAGACTACTTTTGATTTTAATTGAGACTTGTTGTTGGTTTGACAATGATTTCTACTTTTAAACTAAAGTGTGGTTTTATTTTCTCCATGGATTCTGAGTAGTTTTCTTTATCTTTCTTCTTAAAATAATAAGTAATTATGAGGTTGTATGAATGAGAATGTAGTTCATATAATTGAGTGCAAATAAATAGGAAAATATTCATTGAAGTGTGTAGAGTTAGAGGACTTTAATGTGACAAGTTAAAGCCCCCAACTTGGCTTATTATTTTAGGTTATGATACGAGATGTTAGCCCCCAGGTAGAGCGAGTCAAGAGAACTCTAGAGTGAGAGCTATTATCTTCTCTGCCTAGCCGGTCTTCAGAACTATTCAAACTTTAAAATAGCCAATATTTTTTGTAGCAACTCTAGTAAGGCTAAAGAATATTATTGCTCCTATTTGCCACAACACAATTTGCATACTTTCACAACATAATTCCTATACTTATTACTAATTCATGATAAGAAGAAAGATATTATTCATACTTATTACTAATTCATGATAAGAAGAAAGATATTTTTCTTATTAAGTGCTTTTTATCTATAAGACTCTAGTTATCTTTTTAAGTTGTTTATGTTTTGTCAAAATATCCAAAATACCAAAAATATTTGAATTTTTATTACTGCAAAATGAATTTTTATTACTGGCAAAATATATTTAGTTTAAGTAATTATCTTATAAAAATAGAAAGTTTTCTAAAAATGCATATTGTATAAATTCTCTGTGGGTTTGATATTGAGGTCTTAATCAAAAAGTCTTATTTTACTTGATAACGATACGTATACTTGCATAGTATCTCAATATATATAAATTAAAAGTTGAATTCTTATTTTTCTTTAAGATCAAGTTTTTGGTTTCGAAGCAAAGTAAGGAAATATAAGTGAAATAGAATCTGAATTGTTGTTGTATTTTGTATATTACCAGTATCATGAGGGATCAAGTTTTTGGCGTCGTTTCCAGGGAATCAAAAGCAAAATTTCTATTTTTAGAAATTCTTATTTAAACTTTAAGTTATCTTATCTTATTTTATTTTGTTCTGTTTATTTTATTATATGTTATTGTATGCATAGTTCAGGTTCTGAAGGACTAGTGCCCTATGATTCTGAATTAGACATAACTATTAGGAAAATAAAAAAAATCAAAAAAATTATAGATTTTGTAAAATCTAAAAAAAATATAGAAATGGTAAACCAAAATAATTAAAATGCTGAAATTCATCAAGAGTTTAGACCTTTATGAGATTATGTCAACCCTATTGTAGATGAACTTCATTGTAGTATTCAAAAACCTACTATAGTGGCTAATTGATTTGAGCTTAAACCTGCTATTATCCAAATGGTATCAAATAATCAATTTGGGGATCACCAACTGAATATCCAAATTTACATCTTGCCAATTTTATAAAATTGTGCGCTAAATTTAACTACGATAGCGTATCTGATGATGTCACAAGACTTAGTTTATTTCCTCTTTCACTGAGAGATAAAGCTAAGATGTGGTTGGATTTATTAGCACCTGGATCTATCAGAACTTGTGGTGATTTAGCACAAAAATTTCTTGCTAAATATTTTTCACCATCAAAAACTGCGAAGCTTAGAAATGATATTACATCTTTTAATTAGTTTGAAGGGGAATCTATTTATGAAGCATGGGAAAAATTTAAAAAACTCTTAAGAAAGTGTCCACACCATGCTATACTAGATTGGTTAATAATTCAAACATTTTATAATGGATTAGTTGGATCTCTTAGATCAATTATTGATGCCGTTGCTGGTGGTTCATTGATGTCAAAACCATTTCATGATGCCTATGCTTTAATTAAAGAAATTACTAGTAATAATTTTTAGTGGCCTTCTGAGAGGGTAAATCCTAAGAAAGTAGCCAAAATTCATGAATCTGATGCATTTACCATGTTAGCAAATCAAGTTGCTGCAATTTCAAGAAAGTAGACCAAATTAGAATGAATTTTTCTCAACCAATTTCCATGATTGAAGAGAATTCATTATGTTAAATGGTAGATTCTCAAGCATCATTAGAAACTTTGAATGCCATAAATAATAAGTAAAATAACTCATATTCTAATTATTATAACCCAGGTTGGAAGAACGATCCCAACTTTTACTAGAATAACAATTCGGGTGGTAATAATCAGCAATGAGGGAACAACCAAGGAAATCCATTAGGAAACTCGAACAACCAAAGGGAATAATAATTATATATCTACTTATCCTCCAGGTTTAAACAATAATACAAAGTTTAAAGAGGAGAAGTTGTCTATAGAAGAAGTGGTGTTACAAATGGGAAATCAATTACAAAGTCAAGGAGCTACAATTAGAAATATCGAGAATCAACTTGGGCAAATAACAAATTCGTTAAGTAAAAGATCCCAGGGATCACTTCTTAGTAATACTAATTAAAACCAAAAGACTAGAATAAAGAACAAGTAAAAGCCGTTCAACTTAGAGGCAGAAGAGAGTTAGAAGGTCGGGTTCAAAAAGAAATTAAAGTAGAGAGAGAAGAAATTGAAGAATCAAAAGAGGACGCTCCAAAAGATTCTGAGAAATATATTTCTCCACTGAAATTTGATTTGGAAAAACCACCACCTCCATTTCCTCAGAGACTTCATCAACAGAAGTCGGATAAGCAATTTTTAAAATTTCTAAAAATATTTAAGAAGCTTACAATTAATATTCCATTTGCTGAAGCCTTAAAACAAATGTAGAGCTATGTCAAGTTTATGAAGGATATTCTCAACAGAAAAAGAAAGTTTGAAGATAATAAGACTGTTGCACTTAGTGAGGAGTGCAGCTTGATAATTTAGAAGAAGCTTTCTGAAAAGCTTAAAGATCCTAGTAGCTTTATAATTCCATGTGCAATAGGAGATAAATTTTATGAGAAAGCTTTATGTGATTTAGGCGCATGCATTAACCTTATGTCTTTATCAATATTTAAAAGATTAGGATTACGAGAAATAACCCCTACTACTATAACTCTACAGTTACCAGATCATTTGATAACATACCCTAAACAATTTATAAAAGATGTCCTAGGGAAAGTGGATCAATTTATCTTTCCTGTTGATTTTATTGTGCTAGATATGGAGGAAGATAAAGAGATACCTATCATTTTGGGGATAAGACATTTCCTAGCCACAGGAAGAGTAATGATAGATGTGCAAAAAGGGGTATTAACAATGCGCTTCAATGATCAATCTGTTACGTTTAACATTTTCAGATCAATGAAATACCCTGTAAAAGGTAAAGATGATGAATGTTTTAGAATGGATGTTACAAGATATCTAAGTGAATCAAGATATCTAAGTGAATGTCAGATATCTAAGTGAATGTCATTTTAAGACTACTTATGAAGAAAATTTTCAAGAAAAATATTTGGAACATGAGAAAGAAGAGGAATTAAATCAATATGAAGATCTTTTTAAGGAAAATTCAAACTACGTTTGAGAAACTTTTGTTGTTTTGGACAAGATAGACAAAGATGAATCATTTCGTCCATCTATTGAAAAACCTCCAGAACTAGAGTTGAAGTTACTTCCTGATCATTTAAAATATGCCTTTTTAGGAGATTCCTCTACTTTACCTGTTATAATTTACTCAAAATTAACAATGGAAGAAGAAGAAAGGTTGATAAAAATTTTGAAATTTTTTTAAAAAGCCTTTGGATGGACAATTGCTGATATTAAAGGAATCAGTCCTTCAATTTGTATGCATAGAATTCATATGAAAGAGAACTGCAAACCCAGGGCTCGATCCGCAAAGGAGACTAAATCATGTTATGAAAGAAGTGGTTAAGAAAGAAATTTTAAAGTGGTTAGATGCTGGAATTATCTACCCTATTTCAGATAGTGCATGGGTTAGTCCAATTCATTGTGTTCCTAAGAAAGAAGGAGTAGCTGTAATTGAACATAATGAGTTAATACCAACTAGATAAGCTATAGGGTGACAAATATGCATTGATTAAATAAAATTAAATCTTTCCACTAGGAAAGATCATTTTCCATTGCCCTTTATAGATCAAATGCTGGATAGACTAGCTGGGCATAAATACTTTTATTTTCTAGATGGATATACTGGTTATCACCAAATTCAAATATCTCCTAAGGATCAAGAGAAAATAACGTTTACGAGTCCTTATGGTACTTTTGCTTTTAGAAGAATGCCCTTTGGTTTATGTAATGCCTTTGCTACATTTCAAAGATGTATGATGACAATTTTTTGTGATTTAATTGAAAAAGGGATTAAAGTCTTTATGGATGACTTTTCGGTGTTTGGAACTTCATTTGACTCATGTCTAGAACATTTATCTAAAGTTATTAAGTGTTGTGAAGAAACAAATTTAGTCTTTAGTAAGGAAAAATGTCAATTTATGGTAGCAAAAGGAATTGTATTAGATCATCAAATATCAAAAAATGGTATGGAAGTAGATCTTGCTAAAATTCAAGTGATTGTTAATTTACCTTATCCAACAAAAGTAAGGTAAATTAGGAGTTTTTAAGAACATGTTGGATTCTACAGACAATATATTAAAGACTTTTCAACTATTGCTAAGCATTTATGCCATTTACTGGAGGAAGATGCAATTTTTAATTTTGATGAGGAATGCCTGAAAGCTTTTAAATTATTAAAAGAAAAATTAATCACTGCACCAATTATAGTTTCACCAAACTGGGAAAAACCTTTTGAATTGATGTGTGATGCTAGTGATTATGCTATAGGAGCTGTTTTAGGACAAACATATGATAAAATTTTCAAAGTTATTTACTATGCTAGTAAAACTCTTAATGAAACTCAATTAACTATACAATAACTGAAAAAGAGTTCTTAGCAAAAGTATATGCTTTTGATAAATTTAGATCATATTTAATTGGAACTCATTGTATAGTGCATACATATCATCATGCTATTAAGTATTTAATGAAAATGAAGGATGTTAAACCTAGACTTATAAGATGGATTCTTCTTTTACAAGAATTTGATTTTACAATATTAGATCGGAAGGGGATTGAAAATCAAATTGCTGATCATTTGTCTAGGCTTGAATTAGAAAAACAACTCTAGTTTGAAAATAAAATTAATGAACATTTTCTAGATGAAAAATTGTTCACTATTAATGAGTGGCGTGTTCCGTGGTATGCCGATATTATGAACTTTATTGTTAGTGATATTATAACCTATGGAATGACATACCAACAAAGGAGGAAATTTATTTTTGAAGCTAAGACTTATTTCTGGGATGACCCATTTTTATATAAATAAGGAAATGATCTGATTATTCGAAGATGTGTACCATTAGAAGAAACTTATGAGATTATCCAAAAATGTCATAATTCCTTATTTTAGGGTACATTTTGGTGTTGATAAAACAACATACAAAATTTTACAATTTGGATTTTAATGGCCTATAATTTATGGCTTACAATTTTTAAAGATTTTAATGCTTATATCAAAACTTGTGATAGATGTCAATTAGTAGACAATATTTCTAGACAATATTTCTAAAAGAAATGAGATGCCCGTCAATTATATGTTAGAAGTTGATGTATTTGATGTTTGAGGATTAGATTTCATGGGAACATTTATACCAACTTTCAAAAATTTTTAATATTTTGTTAGTAGTGGACTATGTATCCAAATGGATAGAAGTAGTTGCTTTACCTTGATGTGATGCTCAAATTATTGCAAAATTTTTGAAAACGAATATATTTTGTAGATTTAGGATGCCAAGAGTTATCATTACTGATGAGGGAAGTCATTTCATAAATGTCATAATGGAGAAGTTATTAAAAAAATATCATATAAATCGTAGGATTGCTAGTGCTTATCATCCTCAGACAAGTGGTTTGACTAAATTATCTAATCGAGAAATTAAAAGAATTATGGAAAAATCTGCTACTCCAACAAAAATGGATTGGTCAGTCAAACTTGACTATGCTTTGTGGGCTTATAGGACTACATATACAACTCTTAGAGGAATGTCCCCATATAGGCTAATATTTGGGAAAGCTTGTCACTTACCAGTTGAATTTGAGCATAAAGCATATTGAGCAATTAAAGAGTTCAATCATAATTTGACATAATTTGAAAGATGCAGATTATTACAATTAAATGAGCATGAAGAGATAATAAATGAATCTTATGAAAGTGCCAAAATTTATAAAGAAAAGATGAAAACAAAATTTGAAAGTGCCAAAATTTATAAAGAAAAGATGAAAATGTGGCATGATCCAAAGATTCTTACAAAAAAGTTTATCCTTATGGAGCTGTTGATATTAAAGTCACCTAAAAGCATCAATTATTTATGGGTAAAAATATGCACAGAAGTTAAGTTCAGAATTTTAATGATGGAATGATGTTGTGTCAACCAGAGTAAGCACTGGTTACGTCGGACTGACAGCGTAAAACCAAGCGCTTTGTGGGAGGCAACCCATAAGCATCAGTATGTTTTTGTTTTTATTGTTATTTTATGTGTGATTAAGAAAATTAGGGTAATATTTTTGAGACTATTATCTGTTAATATTGATTTTAAGACTTAAATTAGTGATTTCAACTTGTTAAAACGAGAATTTGGATGTTAAGTTGACTTGTGCAAAAATGTACACTGGCGCTTTAGCGCCAAATCCGGTGCTTAAGCGTGACAGCTTAAAAACATGTGCAAGATTTATATTCTAGAAGGAGAAAGTGCCTAGAAGTTTGTAAAAATGTGTCTTGGCAATTTCTAAACTTGTCTAGAAGTTCTTGGAAGAATTTAGGCCTATAAATAGAAGGGTTGAGTTAAGGAATTTCACCCTAGATCATTTCTAGCCCTAAATCCTAAAAGAGAGAGAGATTTTAATATGATGTCTTCATGGAAGATGGATTTAAAGAAGAAGGAAGAGACCATAAGGAAGAAATTCATTGGTCAAAGTGCACAAGAGATGTATAACGGTTTCTTAACCTTTAGTATTGAAGGGATATCAGAGAAAATCAACAAAATTGAAAATACCTTGTCCGTACTGGAGACTAAGTTATTGGAGATTCATGCACATCTGGAGCATATTGGATGACAATTGAAAATGCAATTTAGTCACACTAGTTATATAGATGAAGCGTATAAAGAGATGTTTCTTAAGCAAAAGTAGATTGAAGAAGATTGCATCAAAGCACGTCACCACCGTACGTTTTATCAACTTTATATTCCAGTTGCCCTAGGAGAGACTAATGAAAGACCTGAATTTGTTCGAAAAAGACCTGAATTTGTTCCTTCTAATGAAGACTGAAATTAAGTTCTTTGTTTGTTTTTGTGTGATTAAAGTTGTTGTCTTTAAGTGTTTTTAGTGTTTAAGACATATGTTAATGTTTATGTTACTTATGTGTTTAATTGTGAATGTGTGTTTGTGTAATTGTGAATGTGTGTTAATTATTTTGTACTTAGGAAAACTTTCTCATCCGAGACTATTTGGAGTGAGAATTAAGTGTCGATAGTATTTGTACTTATTTTTGAATTAAAATAAGTTCATTTTTGTGAAAATTTTGTGTTCTTTTAGCATCAAATTGAAATAGTTATTAAGGAGAATTTTGAGAGAGAGGGGAGTTATAAGAAGTTGAAAATAGTCAATTAAGTGCTTTGAGACCATTCAGGGGTGGTTTACTTAGGCAAATAATGCATTTTACTTAGATTTGAAGATTTCAAAAATAATGCACTGGCGCCTAAGCGTCACATATCACGCTTAAGCGCGAGCCAACCCGAGAGGCAGGCACCTAAGTGCCACTTACCCGCGCTTAAGCGCCGGTTAATGAAAATCGGTTTGCAAACTATTAAAAGTGAAATTTTGGTCTGAAAAACACCATTTTTTACGCCTTGTGTCGTCTTCTACCTCTCAAAATCGTGATTTTTAAGGGCTAGGGCACACCATTATGTGGAGATTTCTTGGTGGAATCAAGAAATGTGGAGATTTCTTGGTGTATGTGGAGATTTCTTGGTGGAATCAAGAAAAAATTGCTAGATTTGGATTCCTTGAGGTAAGAGCTTTACTTCTATGCAGAAATTTTGGATTTTCACCATGTATTTAGAGCACATTTGGAGAAATTTGAAAATTCACTACTAATGATAAAAAGTCAAGAAAAATCGATGAAAATTACTTGGGAAGTTTAATTTATGCTTTAGGGAGTTTAGTTTAATGATTTTAACTTGATTTTTGAAGTTATTTTTGGAATTTATAAAATTTGTAGAATGTCACCAAGAATGAGGAGTAAAGGAAAAAGCCCATTTGATTCGAGTAAATTGGTTAGTTCAAAAGCTCAAGATCGGTATAGTGATGCATAACAATCACACAAATTGATTCAGGAGCAATGTTTTAAAAATTCGGGTGGAGATGTGGAAGATTTAATTGCTCACCGACAGTGAAAAATATTCTGTTGTTTCTTTGTTCTGGTAGTTATATCTGTTGTGAGGGAGTTCTTTGCAAAACTCCCTGAAGCTGAAGACAATCGAGCTATGGTTCAAGGAAAGTTGGTACCTTTTTCGCTAGAGGTAATCAATTTTTTTTACCATTTACCACTAGATACTTTATGTTTTTATGCAAATTATTGTCCTATGTCCTAGTTTTTATGCAAATTATTGTCCTACTAAAGTAGTGTTCGACGAGATTATTTCATACTTGACTATTGGGAGAGGACTTTAGATGATTACCAATAAGAGAAGAGTAAATTTCCCAACTTCAAAGATATGTACACCTTCAAAGGCCTGGCACTATTTCATTATTGCTCGTCTTCTTCCAACCAATTATCAATGAAGTGACCAGAGAAAGAGCGACGTTGAACTATTGTATTAAAGAAGGAAAGCTCATCAACATTTAAGCTTTGATCTATCATATTATCATCAATTCTGCTACAGCTGTTACAACTGCGGGTCTGAGATTTGCTTCCTTGACCTTTTCTTTGTGTGAGCAGGCTGGAGTTCAATATGATAGCTGGGAGGAAGTGTTATTACCTCTAAAGCCCATCACTAATGTGAATGTGAATGTGAATGTGAATGAATGTGAAGACTTATTTTGAGCATTCAATTTTTGGCTGGAGAGGAGTATTTTATAGAAGCTATGGAATGGAGACGTCTGCTGCTTCTACCTATGCTGCTTCTACATCTAGACCATCTACTTCACGTGCTTCTACATCTTGAGTTTGAGTCTACTGATACCCGAGATAAGTTATTGCAGATAATGATGGATAATATCAATTTTACCGCTGATAAGGTACAAAATTTAGAGCGTTTTGCAGATCATACTAATAGTTATAATAGAAGGAAGAGTGATTATGAAGAGAAATTCCACTCATCTTTGGAGAAGCTGATTAGAGGTGACCCAGGAGTGCAATTTCATCCTTATCCTCGATATCTTGATTATGAGCCTGCAGAAAAGTGTAGCGGTGATTCTAAGCATGAAGAGTAGAGATAAGAGATTTCTTTTATGATTGTAATATGTTATGAACTATGTGGTATGGGCTTGCTACGTTTGCATCTGTGTGTTGTTTTAGACTATGTAGTGTTTTGGACTTTTATGTTTTCTTGTTATTATGACATGTGTGGTAGTTAGTATTTTATTTTGAAATTTTAGGGTAGTAACTGTTATTATGTGTTTAGTACTGTGATTTAGTTAGTTTAGAACTTAACTTAATTTCATATTTGTTATAAAGTAGAAAATATTGCTAGCTTAGATCTTAAACTTGAAATTCAGAAACTGCTACCCTTTATTTTTCTTTTATCATGTTTGCACTAAGATTGTGATGTCAGTAGTGTGTATATTTGCTTTTATGTTTATACCCCCACTGTTTAGAAGTCTATTGAATCTCTATATGTTAAAGTAAAATGAAAATATAGAAAATTTGATTAAAAGTTAATTTTATTCCTATTTATAGTTTTATACTTGTATCATTACGGTTTAAAATTCTTGTTAGCATGTTATTTTTAAATTTTTATTCATGCTTATATATATATTAAAATTTTAAATTTGGGACTAAACCGTTTAATCTGTTAAAAATATTTAAGTTTGGCTGGATGAAAAATATTTTAAAAACTTGAATTTTATTTGTTCTCAAATATGCTAAAAGTGAATTTGATTTGAAAAAAAAATTGATTGTGTATATGAAGTTATATTAGGTAAGTAAATTTTGATTTTAGAAATGAGTAAGAAAATTTAGTTAAAATTTTTAGTAATGAAGAAAAACTTTAAGTTAAAAAGTTTTTAGATAAGAAAATGATTAATATAAGTAACTATCTTCAGTAAGAAAAATTGTATTTTTGAAAAATTTAGATAATTCAGACTTTTATTTTTAATACTTAACTTTCTTTTATTAAAAAAATTTTCAAAACTATTATTATATTTATACGTAGAAGACTTATATCAAGACTTTGCTTGAGGAAAGGAGAAGTGGAATTCAAAATCATTAAAGGCCTATCCAGATATAGTCATCTTTGCCTGAAAAAGAGAAAGAAAAGAAAAAGGAAAAGAAAAAAAAAGAAAGAAAAAAAAAGAAAAGAAAAAGAAAAAGAAAAAGAGGAAAAAAAATTAGGAAGGAGAAGCTTGAGGATTAGTGCCTAATCAAAAATTGGTTCTACATTTGATCTTTTTAAAGTATAAGACTTGAGAAACTCTTAAGCATATAGACATAATATAGTAAGTAAAATTATTTTTAATGAAAATTTTTAAGTAGAGATAATAAAAGAACTAAATTCTAAATTTGGAAAATCTATAATACATTTCTTAATTAGATAGAAACTCATATTTTCATCTTTCTTAACTTTAAGAATTTAAGATCAAACTGTCACTTGAGGACAAGTAACATTTTAAGTTTTGAGGATTTTGATACACCTAAAATATATAGTGTTTTTAGAAACATTTTTATACCTAATTTCGAGATATTGCATTTTAATGGAAGGTATTTTTGTGTTTTTCTTGCAAGATACAAACAAAAAGGTGAAAAATACTTAAAAGAGTGAAAAAGGATCAAATTTGCAGCAAAAAGGTGAAAATGTGCAAATGAGTTTTGGCGGCTAAGTGCCAGATCCGTCGCTTAAGCACCGGTTAAACAGAGAAGGCCGCGCATAACAGCCAGAAGTCCCGCGCTTAAGCGCTAGAGGCAGTTACTAGACAAATAAAGTCAGTTTTTGTGAATTTTGAAGAGGTTTTTGTGGCACCCATTGGCTTAATAAGTGGTTATAACAACCATGGACGAAAATTATCATGAAAGGATGCATCTTTTGGGGAAATACATAGAATCTAGACACATTTTGAAGAGTTTTCAAGGCACCTCTTAAAAAACTATAAAAGAAAGAAGAGAGGACTTTGAAAAGAGTCCTGAAAATACTTAGAATGTTTTGAAAGTTCATTATATAGGGAGTTAGTTAGGAGAGATTTTCAGGCACCACTTTAACTTTTATTTTATCCTTTTTGTTAATTTATTTTGAGTATTTATTTTGAGAAGAGATTCAAAGGAACTTCAAGAGTTTGGTGGAGAACTTCAGATAAGTTTTTTTTTCTTTGAGACTACTTTTCATTTTAATTGATACTTGTTGTTAGTTTAACAATGATTTCTACTTTTAAACTAAACTGTGGTTTTATTTTATCTATTGATTCTGAGTAGTTTTCTTTATCTTGCTTCTTAAAATGATAAGTAATTAAGTTTTTGATGGAATTTGTGGAGAGTATTGATCTTTAATGCTGGAAGAAATGGTGATGATTTAAATCCATGCACTTAATTTACTTCTTAATTTGACCATACCATATGTTAAAATTTGTTGTGAGAACATGTAAGAACCAGGCTGATATTGTCTCAGTCAACAATTGGAAAGAATTGCATGAGGTTGTATGAATGAGAAAGTAGTTCAAGTAGTTCATATGAGTAGTTCATATGATTGAAAGCCAATAAATAGGGAAATATTCATTGAAGGGTGTAGAGTTAGAGGACTTTAATTTTAAAGGTTACCCAACTTGGTTTATTGTTTTAGGTTCTGATACGAGATGTTAGCTCCCATGTGGAGGGAATCGAGGGCACTCTAGAGTGAGAGCTAGTATCTTCCCTGCCTAGTCGGTCTTCAGAACTATTCAAACTTTAAATTAGCCAATGTTCTTTATAGGACCTCTAGTAAGGGTAAAGAATATTATTGCTCCTATTTGGCACAACACAATTTGCATACTTCCACAACTTAATTCCTATGCTTATTACTGATTTATGACAAGAAGAAAGATATTTTTCTTATTAAGTGCTTTTCATCTACAAAACTCTAGTTATCTTCTTAAGTTGTTATTGTTTTGTCAAAATATCAAAAATACCAAAAATATTTGAATTTTTATTACTGCAAAATATATTCAGTTTAAGTAATTGCCTTTTTTAGAAAGTTAAGTTTTCTAAAAATGCATATTGTATAAATTCCCTGTGGGTTCGATATTCAGGTCTTAATCTAAAATTCCTATATTACTCGATAACGATACGTATATTTGCGTAGTATCCCAATATTAAAATTAAAATTGTATTCTTATTTGTTTCATAATGAAAATTTGGATAAAGTTTTTGGTTTTGTAGCAAAGTAAGGAAATATAAGTGAAATATAATCTGAATTATTGTTGTACTTTGCATATTAGAAGTATCAAGAGGGATCAACTGCCTTGGAAATCGATGGATCCTGAAGTTTACTACAGCTGCATTGGAATGGGAGATCAAAATGTTATGGATGTACTAATGGATCAAGGATCTTAGAATTCATCATCTATTCAGCCCTACTACAACTCAAGTGCACTTTTAAAAAGAATTAAAAAGATAGAGAAAGAGGTGCATAATCTTATACATGCAATTGAGAATATTTCAAAAAGGCTAGATCACCTAGATTGGAGACTTAAGGAACATTTTTAACATACAGGGCGTATTGAAGATGGTTTGGTACCTATGTTCAAGCATGCTTGGATTGAGGAGGAAAATTCAACTGATGAATTTCCATTTCAACCCTTCTACAACATATATGTGCACTACTAATCTATGAGAGATATCCAGGAGGATGATAGTGAAGAAGATGTTTGATCTTAATTTATGCACGGAACATTTTTATTTAGTACTATTTGTTTTAGTCCGGTATTGTTTGTTATAGTTTGTTATGTTGGATTGCTTTACTTTAAGTTGTTGCACTATTTATGTTTTTTTACTGTGAAGTTTAATATTTAGATTTCAGTTTGTCGGATGTTGGTTTGCTTTAAAACACTAAATTTGTTATGTGTTGGCTTAAGAAATGTTAGTTTGTAATATCTTGGATTTCATATATAAGTATGAGTTTTCTGTTGTTTGTTAAGATTTAGTGTTAGTTAGATGTTTAATTATTCTTATAAATGTTTATTTGTGTCAAATAGAGGTTGATGTCAAGCGGTACGAAGTAGATTTCCACAAAAACCAAAATCGGGCAAAAATATGCTCTACCGCATGATGCGCCAGATTGGCGCATGATGCGCCAACTTACAGAGCTTTGGTGCATGATGCGCCAGATTGGTGCATGATGCGCCAAATATCTGAACACACTATATTGCCTAGAAAACCACAAAATCTCACGGACAACCTCCATTTTTGTTGCTTGAGTCATCTTCTACCTCAAGATCTTGATCTTGGGCATCACATTGCGGGCTAAAGAGAAGGACTCATAGGATAAAAGTCATAGATTTCATTTTTTCTTGGTAAGAACTTCACTTTAACTTAGAAATTTTTTATTTTCACCATGGATTTTGGGAGATCAAAAAATGAGATTTTTGATGAATGTGCTTGAAAGAAACTCATGGTGAAAAGTTTCTTACCAAATAATCTTGCTTAGGGAGTTAGATTTTTTATTTAGTAATTTATTTGAAATTTAGTTTGATTTTCAAAGAATTTCTGATGGCTCCCAGAGTTAGTGAGGAAGACCGACTGATGACTTTGATGCTCGATGATTTGTTAGTTTTAAAGCCCAACACAGTTATAATATCTTATTTGAGAATAAAAGAATGATCCAAGAATGAGTGTTTGCAAACCTGGGAGGCGAGCTGGAGAGGTTGATTCACGTCAGAAATTATGACCGATTTTGCTACTTCACTACTATGGAGATCGTCCCTATGGTCTGGGAGTTTTATGAAAACTTAAGATTCACTACGGAAGATTACATTTTGGTGAGAGATACGCAAGTCGAGTTTACCTCCAAAAGGATCAATGCAGTTTATGGGCTTAGAAATGTCTTCCATGTTGAATATGCCACTTTTTATATCATTGATTTATCATTGGAAGAATTTATTGCCTTTTTGACTGATGGAAGAGGAGAGTGGAAGATAAAGAATAACAAGTTAGTCAACTTCCCTGCTTCCATGTTAACTATTCAGTAAAAAATATGGCACCATTTCATCTCTGCCAGACTTTTACCTACAAATCATCTTGCTGATATTACAAAGGATCGAGCTGTGTTGAACTATTGCATTCAGAATATGAATGTAATCGAGCTGTGTTGAACTATTGCATTCTATTGCATTCAGAATATGAATGTAATAGATGTTGGTGCACTTATAGTTCATCACACACTAAGGACTGCTGGTAGTGCTACTGCTAGAGGCTTGGGATATCCTATCCTGATTTTCACTTTATGTGAACAATCAGGAGTTGAATCCCATAGAAATGAAGAAAGAGTAAAGCCTCAGAATCTGATTAAGAAACACATGATTTAGAGAGTAGAATCATTTGTTGAATGGAAGAAGGGATAGGCCTTCTACATCTGTTGCAGGGGCATCTACTTCTAGTACTGCATCTTTAGAAGGAGTTATGGACCAACTTATGATTCAACAATATGATATTATTAATATACAGACTCAGTTTAGAGAGATAGATGCAATGAATGCATATAATGATGAATATCAACAGAGGAGAGTTCATCATGATATAGATTTTCAAAATTTTATGGTTAAACACTTCATGGGTGAACCTAATGTAAACTTTCATGTTTGCCCCAGCTTTGTCCCCTATGCTCCCATTCGTGATGAAGAAGCAAGAGAAAAAGAAGAAGATGATGATGATGATAGAGTGGTAGGAGATGAAGATTAATATTTTGTGAGTCTTGTTTAGTCATTTTGATGTGTTTGTGTTTTTATTTTGGTGTACTTTTATTTGGAAAACTTGTTGTAGCAAAAAAATTTTTATGTCGTGTGATGGACTTCAGGTTGTAATAGTAATTGTAGACTGTTTACTTTTCAGTTTTAGTTTTAGGATTTTTAGTTTGAGCTTGTTGAATGTGTAGTATTTTCAGTTTTTATTTTTCATTTTTTTTTATTTATGTGTTTAAATCCCAGCAATTTCTTTAGAATATATTATGTTTTATTTAATGATTTAAAGCCGACATGTCGTTTTAAAGTTAGTACCTGCAGTATACTAGAACCAATTTCATGATGAGAAATCTTTTATAGATTAGTTGTTGTTTTCATGCAGTTACTGTTTTCTTTCACCAAATAAATTTTTCTACTAAAATGTTTTTAAAATCATTTAAAAATAAAAGTTTGGGGGGAAAGAAAATTTTATTTTGAAATGGAGAACTAAATTTTATTTGTCCTTAAGTAACTATATTTTTCAAATTCTGTTTAACATGACTTGGAATATTAAGATTTAACTTTAAATGGTTATACTTATGTTTATAAATATTATAGTAAATTTAGGTAAAAAATTTTGATAATGAAGGTCAATTCTAAAGTTAAAAATATTTAGTATGATAGGATAACACTATGTTTTTTTCTTTTCAAGTAAAGGAAAATTCTATTTTTAAAAAGTTAAAAATTTTAGAGTTTCAGTCAAAAAGAAAGTAGTATAGCTTTATTAAGTAAGGAGGGGTGTGGAGTTTTGACTTTAAGAAGAGGATAGTGATGTTTAAAACTATTAAAGGCTATCTAGATATAATAATCCTCACTTAAAAAAAGAAAAAGAAAAAGAAAAGAAAGGATTAAAAAGATCCTAAAAGGAAAAAAAAGAAAGAAAAAAGAAGAAAAAAAAGGTGAGGAGAAGCTTGAGGAGATGAGGAAAGAAAAAGAAAAAAAAAGAGGAATGTGAGGAGAAGCTCGAGGAGATACCTAATCAAAAATTGGCTTCACTTGAATCAACTTAAGAAAGGAGCTTTATTACACTTTATAAACTTGTATTGAAGTATTAGTAGCATTTCTAGTAAAGTTTTTATGAAGTTCTTTTTCATATGAATGTTTTAAATGTCCTTAGCATGACAAATTGCAATTCTTCTTGAAAAGAATAGAGATTTAGAAATCTTAAATTTGATTACTATATATTCTTAGACTTGGAGTTAGAACCTAAGTTATTAAATGTTTTTCTTAAATTTTGTTATTCTATTTATTGAACTAAAGTATAGAAGTGATAAGTTAATCTCTATTCTAAATTCATATGTTTCTATGTAATAAATATGTCACTTGAGGACAAGTAACATTTAAGTTTGGGGGATTTTGATTCACAAAAATAATATACTATTTTAAGTACAATTTTTATGTCTATTTTTAGTGATATTCCTCTTTAAAGAAAGGTATTTTACTTCTGTTGCAGGTATACCATTTTTAGGAATTTGGAGCAAAAATGGAAAAAAGGGCAAATTTTGGAGCAAAAACAGTCAATTTTATGCGTCAAGCGCGACATTTTCAAATTAAGGCTGTTCAAGAAGAATTTTGCATGAACTTTCAAAGGGACACTTATTCTAAGCAGCCCATTGAGTGATTTAATGCATTTAGACACTTTAGAAGGTTCCAATTTGAAGAGATTTGACTCTTTGATCAAGGAGGCACATCTTTTGGAATTTAAAGTTTTGACTTTTGAATTTTGGAGGGAATTTAGACTCTTTTCAGAGAGGAGAGGTAGCCAACAAAAGAAAAATTCTGAAGGGACTTTTAAGGGGGGAAGAAAAAGAGAGAGAGAGAGAGAGAGAGAGAGAGAGGATAGGCGTGAGTTAGAGAGAGAAAAAGAAGGAGATTTTCTTCTATGGTTGTAAGAGGTCAGGGAAGGTGAGAGATTTCTTCTTCATTACAAATCTAAGAGACAATTGGGAGAGATTGTAAGGAGGGAAAGGCTTGGAGAGAACTTCTAAGGATTTTCTTTTGGGAGTGATTTTAAAGAGAGAAAGTCTTGGAGAAAATTTCTAGGGATTTTCTTGGGAAGGATTAAGAGATAAGCTTTTCGTTTCTTTTGTTTATAAACTTGTTTTTATATATGAAATCTATGTTTTATTGTATCTTTCTCATAAAATGTGAGTAGTCTTCTTTATCCTTCTCCCTACTTTGAAAAAATAATTTTGTGAAGAATTGATTTTGTTTTCTATGGTTTTAAATGTCAATAATTTGTGATGATTTGAAATTATGATTTAAACTTCGATCTTCATTTACTTTTCAATCTGGCTAATTAAACTGTTAAAACTTGTTGAGAAAAATATGTTCTTAAATGAGATATGATTTCTACAACGAGGATATGATTTCTACAACAAATGGAGAATCACATTTGATTTCATGAGAGAGTACTTCATCCATAGGATTGAGTGCAAATAAATAGGAAAATTTACTTTATTGGATGTAGAATTGGAAGATTTTAAGGCGACAGATTAGAATCCCCAAATATGTTCATGACATATTAAAACCCCAGCTTGGTTCAGTTGAATGGAAACTAATGCAAAATTGTTATCCCTCAGGGGAGGGAGTAGTCGTAGCTCTGGAGATCCTCCCAGCCTAACCAAGGAATTAGGGACAAAACTCTGGATTAGTCAATGTTCTTTATGCACTTAGAAGAGTGAAAAAATAGGATTCCTATTTGGTACGTTGGCACAGAATAATTTTTAAATATATTTTTCAAATGATTTCAATTTCTTCACAAGACATACTCTCATTATAAAGGAGAAGAATGTTTTCTCATACTTGAACCCAAAAAAATCTTTATTTTATTTCAGTTATTTACTTTTGAAAGTTTAGCATCTAGTTTAATTTACTTGCTATAGTCGCACATCTGCATATTTAGAAGTATTTCACTTAAGTAGTTCAATTTCAAACTTCACACTTTACCTTATATTTATTTTTATTTTTATTTTATAATTGAATATAATTAGCTAGCTTTATATATTTATGGCTTCCTTGTGGGATTGATATCTAGGACTCCATTAGAGCCCTATATTACTTGAATGATACGTATACTTGCGTTTTATGTAAATGGAAATTGGGATTTTAAAAGTAGTTTTTAAAGATAAATTATTTTCATTAAAATTAAATTATAGTTTAGGTTACATTACATCATTTTTATTAAGCTACACAAATTACTGTGCAATCAGATCTCTTGGAGGTGAGGCTTCTTATAAGGTCTTCATCCTTTCCTTCATCCATTTTATTCTCTCTCCTTCTTCAATCTCATTTCTCTTAAAAGTTGAGTGAGTGTTATGTATTTTTTTATATCTTGGGCTTTCCTTGAGAAGGAGAGCTTCAACCTCACTTCCGACATGGAAGTAATAAGGGACATGGAAAAAGAATGCGACAACAAACAATGTGAACCAGAAACTTCTTGTAAACTTTGTATTTTTTTCCTTTCTAGGAATTTTTTTAGAGTTTTGTGTTAGAGAAGATTAGCTTAAGCTAATGTTTGAAAGCAACCATAGATTAGAAGGCTTTTTTGTTGCACCCTACGTTGTTATGAGTGATTTCTCTCAGCCTTAGCTGCATAAACTAAACATATGTGAATTTGCAGTGATCCTGCATTTGTATTGGTGGTTCCACACTTTGATGGGAGAATGGAATCTGTTTTAGTTAAGAGAAAAAAGATCCTCATGGTCCTTCCATTCCTTAGGCCATGAAGCTTTTTCCTCATGAAAATCCTTCATTTTGCACCAAGCAAATAGAGGTGGACCTTTTCTCACCTCACGTGACAGACGATTGGTACACCTTTCCATCATCAAACCTACATTCCCAAAAAATTTTTAGGATGAGTCTGATTTTCCGTCCAACACGATTGGGTCTCATTTTTTCATTTGATTATCTTCATCTTCATGTGTATTGGATGATGGGCATGTGGCATGCAGTGTTCTTTTTAAGAAAATGCATGCAGTTATTTGTCATGATCGTAACGAGATGTTTAAATATGCATGTAAATCATATCTTTTGTGTTTCTTATTGGTTAACATTAACATCTGTAAAAGAATATATATTTTAATGCATGAAATTATAAAATTTACATATTAAAATATATAGGGATTTTATTTTTAGTCATGAGAAAATGATATTATAATATTTGTATAGTTTAAAAATTTGCATATACAAATATATTAAGTCTAATGCCAATATCTTTGATTGTATGAATGTCTAATTGGCTTGATGCTAACATTTCTATATGCATGAATATCATTTGACTTAATGCCAAAATGTTTCACATTCATCATTTGTGAAATTCTATTTCACCAAGTTTGTGCTTTCAAGCATGACCATACATGCGGTGTCTCTTTGAGCACAAAAATTTACAATATCTCCAAGAACATATCATGTGTATGATGAGATACATGTATACCATTTGACGGGGTGGATGACATGCAAGGAATACCCAACCTGTGATTCTCCTTAGCGATAATTTTGCTACAAATCCCTAAGGGCATCACCTAATAATTTCATAGGTGATTTGTATTGTGTTGTCTAACAATTATTATGCCACTTAGCTTATGATCATGTATTGTACATAGTGCTTGTTCACTTAAGCTTATGACTCATGCCCAACTTGAGTCCTACCCCCTAACATCAACTGCTTCACTATAGAATTTGTTGTGTGTTTTTCATTTTACATGAGCATGTGTTGACCTCAATTTTGGTTGAGGTTCAGTTTTCCCTCTTTAGTTGCCTAGGGTCTAGCCATAGGGTTTTCTTGATGACTATACCTAGAAAACTATAAAAGGACCCCACACCCTTAGAAACTTTGAACTCTTCCTTGCTCAACTTAAAGTTCCACATATTGGTCCTAACCTTTACACTTAGTAGGTGGGGTCAGTATGAGGGATCTCAAGGAGAGTCCCCATAGGACTGCTTGGCCTTATGGCTGACCCTGGGTGTTCTTCTGGAGCTAGTTCACTCACTTGCACTCACTACCACCTATATCCACTAGCAACCCTAAACCTAAAATTGTTGAATTTGATCCCTTGATCTTTTGGGAGACTCACGTAGATGGTCCTTTAGACTCACTAGCTTATGGTAGGCTTAAAGTAAAAATAGAGGACCTAAATAAAAATTTTATTGGTCCATTGCTCATATAAGGTGTTTGGCACACCAAATCCACCCAAATTTCTTAAACACCCCCAAACCCCAAGTTTGACCAAAATTCTCAATTTCACCCAAAATACCCAAACTTAATCAAAAATCATTTCAAACCATCTGAAATTACCAACATTGCCCAAAACAACCCAAAAATTCCAAATATACCAAAACACCCTCAAATTGCCAAAATTACAAAAATATCCTTGGTAGCTCGAACTTTCCAAAAATCCTTAAAATCATTTCAGATGTCCCCAAAACGAATTTGGACCCTTCAATTAGACCTAATTTGGTCGATTTGACCATTTTAACCAAAACCCTCAAATTGCTTTTAAAGGCCCAATTTCCCCAAATTCCCCTTAAATTCCCATCAATTTGGCCCCAATCCACCTCAATTTTAATTTTAAACTCAAATTCATCTTTCATATGATCAATACAAACCAAATGCAAGCCTAATTGACCCATGGTTTGAACTCAATTTTGATTCAAATTAAACCCCCAATTTTGACTCAATGACTTAATCTCACCTAATTGAACCCCGTAGCCTACTAAATTTGCCCCAATTTAAATCCTAAACTCTTCATAACAATCCTACACATCACTATATTTTAACCCAAGTCCAAAATCCCCAAATTTGCCCATAAATTGGCTATGTCCCAAACTCCAGCAAATTGAATGCCCTAACCCAATAATTGGCACCCAATGGGTTTTAGAACTCTTTATGACATTTCCCTAGACCATTTTGAGCCATCAATTTGGGCTTAGCCCAACTTTAGCCCAACCTAAACCCAAGTCTAACCCAACATCCTAAATTGATCAAATGCCCAAAGTCCTCCAAATTGAATCTCCAAATCAAATCAAAATCACTCTAAACCTTTTCCAAGCCTCTTGTGACAATCATCTACACAATATTTACCAATCAATTGAGCTCAATTTCATGGCTAGTGAAACACATAAAATATATAGTGTTATTAGACGCATTTTTATACGTATTTTTGAGATATTGCGCTTTAATGGAAGTTTTTTGTGGGTTTTTTTTTAAGTTATTTGTGTGTTTTTCTTTTAGGTACAAGTAAAAAGGTGAAAAATTCTAAAAAAAAAAGTGAAAAAGTACCAAATTTGCAGCACAGAGTTGAAAATTATGCTAAAGTGTTTTGGCGCCTAAAGCGCTAGAGGTCCCACGCTTAAGTACTAGAGGCAGTTATTTGGCAGTTTTCTTCATTTGGCCAAATTTTGAAGAGGTATTTGAGGCACCTATTGGTTAGAGAGGGTGGTTATGACCACCAGGAAGAAAAATATTATTAAAGGTCTTGTGAAAGGAGGCATTCTTTAGAGAATACATCAAATTATGACACAATTTGAAGAATTATCAAGGGACCTCTTGGAGATTTACAAAAGAAGGAACTTGAGACTTTTTGAAGCGTGCTTGAAAGTTCTGAAAAGGTGTTTGAAAGTTCTAAAAAGTGTTGAAAAGGGGGGAGTTTTTAAGAGATTTTTGGAGAGATTTCTAGGCTCCAAAAATTTACTTTATCCTTTTTATTTTTAGTTTTATTGTGAGAGTCAAGAGTGTTATAAAAGAAATGAGATTCAAAGGAACTTCAAGAGTTTGGTGGAGGATTTAAGATAAATTTTTATCTTTGTTATTAAACTACTTTTGATTTTAATCGAGACTTCTTGTTAATTTGACAATGATTTTTACTTTTAAACTAAAGTGTGGTTTTGTTTTCTCCATGGATCTGAGTAGTTTTCTTTATGTTTCTCCTTGAAATGAAAAGTAATTAAAACTTTTGGATGGAAGTTGTGGAGAGTATTGATCTATTATGTTGGAAGAAGTTGTGAAAATTTAAATCCATGAACTTCATTTGCTTCTTGATTTGGCCTATCCAGATACTAAAATTTGTTGTGAGAACATGTAAGAACCGGGCTGGTGTTGTCTCAGTTAACAATTGGAAAGAATAACATGAGGTTGTATGAATGAGAATGTAATTCATATGATTCAATGCAAATAAATAGGGACATAATCATTGAAGGATGTAGAGTTATAGGACTTTAAAGTGACAGGTTAAAGCCCCTAACTTGGTTTATTGTTTTAGGTTATGATACGAGATATTAGCCCCAAGGTGGAGGGAATCGAGGGTGGAGGGAAGTGAGAG
>NW_018164557.1:223197-225243 GCF_001263595.1 Phalaenopsis equestris | reverse complement strand
GTATCTTCCCTGCCTAGCCGGTCTTCAGAACTATTCAGCCAATGTTCTTTATAGCATCTTTTATAGCATCTTAAGTAAGGGTAAAGAGTATAATTACTCCTAATTGACACAACACAATTTGTATACTTCCACAACAGAATTCCTATGCTTATTATTAATTCATGATAAGAAGAAATATATTTTCAAATTCAGTGTTTTTTCCTTACAAAAACTCGAGTTATCTTTTAAATTGTTAGTGTTTTGTCAAAATAACAAAAATACCAAAAAGATTTAAGTTTTAATTACTGTGAATACATCTCTAGTTTAAGTAATTGTCTTTTTTAAAATAGAAAGTTTGGTTTTTAATAGAGCATATTGCATAATTTCATTATGGGTTCGATATTCAGGTCTTAATCAAAATATCCTATATTACCTGATAACAATATGTATAATCGCGTAGTATCCTAATATACATATATAAATAGAAAAGTTAAATTCTTATTTTCTTAAGGATCAAGTTTTGACTCTATTGCAAAGTAAGGAAATATAAGTGCAAATATAATGAGAAACATTATTTTATTATTGCATATAAGCAGTCGTGGGATCAAGTTCTTATCGCCGTTGACCGGGATATTAATTGATTTAAAAGCAAATTTCTATTTTAGAAAGTCTTATTTAAACTCTAACAATTATTATATTTTATTTTGTGTGTTTTATTTTATTCTTACATTAGGTTAGTGTATGTGTAGTTCAGGTTTTGAAGGACTAGTGCCCTACGATTCTAAATTAGAGAGAACTGTTAAAAAAAGTAGAAAAAACAAAAAAATAAAAAATCTTGAAAAATATAAAAAAATTACAGAAATGGCAAACCAAAATAATAAAAATATTGAAATTCATCAAGAGTTTAGACCCTTATGAGATTATGCCAACCCTACAACAGATGAACTTCATTGTAGTATTCAAAAACCTACTGTAGTAGCTAATTCATTTGAGCTTAAACCTGCTATTATCCAAACGACATCAAATAATCAGTTTGGGGATCAGCAAATGAAGATCCAAATTTATAGATTGCTAATTTTTTAGAATTGTGTGCTACATTTAAATATGATGACGTATCAGATGATGCATTAAGACCTAGGTTATTTCCTTTCTCATTGTCGGCACTATTTTGGTGTGGAGTTTGCCCGTAAGAAGCTGTCGGTCATCGGAGTTGAAATCCCATTGCCCGCTTTGGAAGGTCTTTTTTTTTTTTTTTTTTAAATTAGTTTTGAAAAAAGATGAAGTCAAACTGACCCCATAATTTTCATAGTTTAGATGAAAGAGCGCTTTACCTCAAATCCTGTATCTAAAATGTAAAGGGGATTGGTTCAAATTTGGAACGTTTTATTTTGGAGTCCAAAGGAGGAAACACTAGAGGATGCCACAAATCCGAAGCAGAACTTCGGTGACTTCCTAAGCTATCCTATTATTTTGCTTTAATTTAGGAGAAATCATTTAGATGTTTCATCCTGCAATTTTTATTTAATAGGATTTACATTTGTGTGAAACAATCAGCACAAATAACCTTGGAGATGTGAGGATTTAAGTCGTGACAAACGACTACCTGGGAGTCCTAAAACAAGTTTAGGGTTTAAATTGTACGACAGAATTATACAAATGCCTAAAAGATGTGTTTGAGGATTTGTGTTGCACTAGGCAAAAAACCTTGAATTCTTATGGCTTTGTTGTTTTAAAGTCAAGGAAGGATGTGTTGGACATGTTGTTGTAGATCCTCTTGTTGTTGAAGATGGCTGGGCTGCCCACCATGTAAGCTCCAAGCTCCTCGTTGTAGCAGAGTTTAAGTTTTCTAGGTCATTTAGTTATAATGTCAAATCAGGTGACCCTATGGTTAAAAATTTTTTTTCAAAATTTTATTATGGGCATATTAAAGTTGATTAAAGCGACACCGGTCAAGATCCCATGGTTCCATCGTCCCGGCACCACTATTTTCTATTGGAATCACTTAGTCCAAATGAATTTACTAAACTCAACTTAATGAGTTTCATAATTTCATTTAGACCGTGGGAA
>NW_018164557.1:189799-221971 GCF_001263595.1 Phalaenopsis equestris | reverse complement strand
GGTGGATTTTGATAGGTTTTGATTTTAGACCCAAATTAGGCATATGGATCTAATTTGGGTCAAACTTGAGCTAGCTTTAGACTAAGCTCAAATTGATTGTTATATTTTGTCACAAATTACCTTATAAAGGATTTTCAACAAAAATTGGATGCCAATTTGAGGTCTAAGGCATTCAATTGTTGAATTTTGGGGTGTTAGCCAATATTGGGGCTAATTTTAGGAATTTTGGATTTGGTCAAAATTAAATGGATTTGAGGTTTCATCAAGTCCTATTGATGGTTGTTGTTGATTTTTAAGAATGTTGTAAGGATTTTGCAATATTAATTGAGGCCAATTGACTAAGCTATGGGTTCAATTGGGTGAGATTAAGTCATTTGGTCAAAATTGGGCATTTTGACCCAAATCAAAATTGGGCTCAAATTATGGACCAATTGAGCTTGGATTTAGTTTAAATCGGTCACATGTAAGGTGAATTTGAGTTTAGGATTGAAATTGGGGGAGATTGGGTCCAAATTGATGGACATTTGAAATAAATTTGGGGAAATTGGGCCTTTAAAGGTAATTTTAAGGGTTTTGGTCAAAATGGTCAAATTGATCAGATTAAATCCAATTGAAGGGTCCAAATGGGTTTTGGGAACATTTGGAGTGATTTTGGACGTTTTGGGAAAGTTTGGGGTGCCAAGGGTATTTTTCTAGTTTTGGCAACTTTGGGGGTATTTTTGTTAAAGATGGCCAAATTGACCAAATTGGGCCATATGGTAGTTGAAAGAAATGAAATTGGTAATATTTTGGATTTATTGAGAATTTAATAGGATTTTTTGATTTTGGGTTAAAGGAAGGTCTTAAGGGCAGTTAGGTAATTTGGGAGTGTCTGGGGCAAAAGACCCAATATTAGTATTTCAAGTAGAATTGGATAAATATCCATTCTAAATGAACCATGGATCAATGAAATCCCCATTTTGGGTTCTTATGTATTGGTTTTAGCCAGGGTATTGTGAGGATATTGTGTACCCTAACTCCAAACGAACACCCAGGGTCAATCCTAAGGCCATGTAATCCTATAGGGACTCTTCTTGAATTCTCTCATAATGATCTTACCTACTAAATGCTAGAGGTTAAGATCAATATGTGGAATTTCAAGTTGAGTAAAGAGAAGAGTTTTGAATTTCTAATGGTGAGGGTACCTTTTCTAGTTTTCTAAGACTAGTCAATAGGAAAGTCCTATGGCTAGACCTAGGCTACTAAAGAAGTTTCTAGACCTCAACCAAAAGTGAGGTCAACACTCACTCAGGGATAAAGCAAAGATGTGATTGAATTTGTTAACACGTGGATCTATCTGAACTTGGGGTGATTTAGCGCAAAAATTCCCTGCTAAATATTTTCCACCATCAAAAACTGCGAAGCTCAGAAATGATATTACATCTTTTAATTAGTTTGAAGGGGAATCTATTTATGAAGCATGGGAATGATTTAAAGAACTCTTAAGAAAGTGTCCACACCATGGTATACCATATTGGTTATAAATTCAAACTTTTTATAATAAATTAGTTGGATCTCTTAGATCTATTATCGATGTCGCTGCTGGTGATTCATTGATGTCAAAACCATTTCATGAAGCTTATGCTTTAATTGAAGAAATGACTACCAATAGTTTTTAATGGCCTTATGGGAGGGTGAATCCAAAGAAAGTAGCCAATATTCATGAATTTGATTCATTTACTATGTTAGCAAATCAAGTTGCTTCAATTTCAAGTAAGTTAGGCCAATTTGGAATGATTTTTTCTCAACCAATTTCCATGATTAAAGAGAATTCATTAAGCCAAATGGTAGATTGTCAAGAATCATTAGAAACTTTGAATGCCATAAATAACAAGTAGAATAACCCATATTCAAATTATTATAACCGAGGTTGGAAGAACCATCCCAACTTTAACTGGAATAATACTACAGGTGATAATAATTAACAATGGCAGAAAAATTAAGGAAACTCATTGGGAAACCAGAACAACCAAGGGAATAAAAATTATAGATCTACTTATCCTCCAAGTTTCAACAGTAATGCACAATTTAAGATTTAAGGAGAAGAAGTAGAAGAAGTGGTGTTACAAATAAGAAATCAGTTACAAAGTCAAGGAGCTACAATTACTAAAATTGAGAATCAACTTAGATAAATCTTAAATTCATTAAGTAAGAGATCCCAAGGAATACTTCCTAGTAATACTGAAATAAATTTGAAATACCAGAATAAAAAGCAAGTAAAAGCAGTTCAACTTAGAAGCGGAAGAGAGTTAGATGGTAGGATTAAAAAAAACTGAAGTAGAGAGAAGAAATTGAAGAATCAAAAGAGGACACTCCAAAAGATTCTGAAAGACCTATTTCTCAGCTGAAAATTGACTTAGAAAAACCACCCCCTTCATTTGCTCAGAGACTTCAGCAACAAAAGTTAGATAAGCAATTTTCAAAATTTTTGAAAATTTTTAAGAAGTTCACCATTAATATTTGATTTGTTGAATCCTTAGAATAAATGATGTAAAGTTTATGAAGGATATTCTCAACAGAAAAAATAAGTTTGAAGATAATGAAACTGTTGCACTTAGTGAGGAGAGAAGTGCTATAATTCAGAAGAAGCTTCCTGAAAAGTTTAAAGATCCTGGTAGCTTTACAGTTCCATGTGCAATAGGAGATAGATTTTAAGGGAAAGCTTTAAGGGAAATTTTAAGGGAAAGCTTTATGTGATTTAGGTGCAAGCATTGACCTTATGTCATTATCAATATCTAACAGATTGAGATTAAGAGAAATAACCCCTACTAGTGTACCTCTGCAGTTAGCAAATCGTTCAATAATGTACCCTAAATGAGTTATAGAAGATGTCCTAGTGAAAGTGGATCAATTTATCTTTCTTGTTGAATTCATTGTGCTAGATATGGAGGAAGATAAAGAGATACCTATCATTTTGGGGAGACCTTTCCTAGCCACAGGAAGAGCAATGATATATGTGTTGAAAGGGGAATGAATAATGTGCGTCAATGATCAAACTATTACTTTTAACATTTCAAAATCAATGAAGTATCCTGTAAAAGGTAAGAAGATGAATGTTATAGAATGGATGTTATAAGATATCTGAGTGAATGTCATTTCAAAACTACTTATGATAAAAAATCTGAACAAAAAGATTTGGAGCATGAGCAAGAAGAGGAATTAGATCGATGTGAAGATCTTTATAAGGAAAATTTAAACATAAGGAAAATTTAAACTATGTTCAACTATGTTCGAGAAAGTTTTGAAATTCTGAACACGATATACAAAGATATATCATTTTGTCTATCAATGGAAAAACTACAAGAACTTAAGTTGAAGTTACTTCCTGATCATTTAAGTTATGCCTTTTTAAGTGATTCCTCTGCTTTACCAGTTATAATTTTCTCAAAGTTAGCGATGGAAGAAGAAAAAAGATTGATGAAAATTTTGAAAAATTTTAAGAAAGCTTCGGAAAGCCTTTAGATGGACAATAGCTGATATTAAAGGAATCAGTCCTTCAATTTGTATGGTATAAATAGAATTCATATGGAGGAGAACTGAAAACTCGGGCCTAATCCTTAAAGGAGATTTAATCTTGTTATGAAAGAAGTTGTTAAGAAAGAAATTTTAAAATGGTTGGATGTTGGAATTATCTATTATCTACCCTATTTAAGTTGTTAAGAAAGAAATTTTAAAATGGTTGGATGTTGGAATTATCTACCCTATTTTAGATAGTGCATGGGTTAGTCCAATTCACTGCGTTCCTAAGAAAGGAAGAGTAACTGTGAATGTGAATTAACATAATTAGTTAATACCTACTAGGCAAGTTATAGTGTGGCAAATATGTATTGATTATAGAAAATTAAATCTTACCGCTAGAAAAGATCATTTTTCATTACCCTTTCTAGATCAAATGCTGGATAGACTAGCTGGGCATAAATACTTTTGTTTTCTTGATGGATATACTGATTATCACCAATTACAAATAACTCTTGAAGATCAAGAGAAAATAACTTTTACCAGTCCTTATGGTACTTTTTATTTTAGAAGAATACCCTTTGGTTTATGTAATGCCCCTGCTACATTTCAAAGATGTATGATGGCAATTTTTTTTTATGTAATTGAAAAAGGAATTGAAGTATTTATGGATGATTTTTTAGTGTTTAGAACTTCATTTGACTCATGTTTAGAACATTTATCAAAATTTCTTAAGCACTGTGAAGAAACAAATTTAGTCCTTAATTGAGAAAAATGTCAATTTATGGTTGCATGAGGAATTTTATTAGGACATCAAATATCAGAAAATGGTATGGAAGTAGTTCCTGCTAAAATTTGAGTGATCAATAATTTACCTTATCCAACTAATGTAAGAGAAATTAAGAGTTTTTTAGGACATGATGGATTCTACAGATGATATATGGATTCTATAGGACATGATGGATTCTACAGATGATATATTAAAGACTTTTCAAAGATTGCTAAGCATTTATGCCATTTACTGGAACAATATGCAATTTTTAATTTTTATGAGGATTGCCTAAAAGCTTTTAAGTTATTAAAAGAAAAATTATTCACTGCATCAATTATAGTTTCATTATATTGGGGAAAACCACTTGAAATGATGTGTTATGCTAGAGATTATGCTATTGGAGTTGTTTTAGGAAAAAGATATGATAAAATTTTTAAAGATTTACTATGTTAGTAAAAGTCTTAATGAAACTCAAATTAATTATACAACAACTGAAAAAGAGTTATTAGCAATAGTATATGCCTTTGATAAATTTCAATCATATTTAATTTGAACTCATTGTGCAGTCCATACAAATCATTCTGCTATTAAGTACTTAATGAAAAAGAATGATGCTAAACCTAGACTTATAAGATGGATTCTTCTTTTGGATGAATTTGATTTTGAAATAGTAGATCAAAAGGGGACTAAAAATCAATATGTTGATCATTTGTCTAAGCTTGAATTAGAAAAACCACTCTGTTTTGAAAAATAAATTAATGAACATTTTCCAAATGAAAAATTGTTCAATATTAATGAGTGGTGTGTTCCGTGGTATGTCGACATTGTGAACATTCTTGTTAGTGATATTAAACTCTGTGGAATGACATACTAACAGAAGAGGAAATTTATTTCTGAAGCTAAAACTTATTTTTGGGATGACCCATTTTTTATATAAATAAGGAAAGGATCTAAATATTTGAAGATGTGTATCATTAGAAAAAACTTATGAAATTATCCAAAAATGTCCTAATACTGATTTTTGGGGACATTTTGATCTTGATAAAATAGAATACAAAATTTTACAATCTAGATTCTATTGGCCTATTATTTTTAGAGATGTTAATGAATGTATCAAAACTTGTGCTAGATGTCCACGAGAAGGCAATATTTCTAGAATAAATGAGATGCCCCTCAATTATATGCTATAGGTTGAAATATTTGATGTTTAGGGATTAAATTTCATAGGACCATTTATTCCATCTTTCAGAAATTTATATATACTACTAGCAGTTGACTATGTATCCAAATGGATAGAAGTTGTCTGTTTACCTCAATGTAATGCTCAAAGTGTTGCAAAATTTTTGAAAATAAACATATTTTGTAGATTTGGGATGTCGAGAGTTATCATAACTGATAGAGGAAGTCATTTTAAAAATGTCATAATGGAGAAGTTATTAAAAAAATATTATAAAAATCATAGAATTACTACTGCTTATCATCCTCAGATAAGTGGTTTGGCTGAATTATCCAATCCGAAAATTAAAAGATTTATGTAAAAATCTGTGAAACCAACAAAAATGGATTGGTCAGTCAAACTTGACTATGCTTTGTGGGTTGATAGGAGGGCATATAGAACTCGTATAGGAATGTCCCCATATAGGCTAATATTTGGGAAAGCTTGTCACTTACCAGCTGAACTTGACCATTAAGCATATTGGGCGATTAAAGAGTTCAACTATAATTTGAAAGATGCTGGTGAGAAAAGATTATTGCAATTAAATGAGCTTGCAGAGATAAAGAATGAATCTTATGAAAGGGCTAAGATTTACAAAGAAATGATGAAGAAGTGGCATGATCAAAGGATTCTTATTAAAAATTTTCATCTAGGGCAAAAATTTTTACTATATAATGAAAGGTTAAGATTATTTCCAGGAAAACTTAAGTCCAAGTAGATGGGCCAATTTGTTGTGATAAAAGTTTATCCTTATGGAGCTATGGATATTAAGGATCCTAAGATTCATAAAGTGTTAAAAGTGAATGGTCATAGAATGAAACCTTATCTTGTAGGGGATCAGTAGAAATTTAATGAAGGAATGATGTTAGGTCAACCAAAATAAGCACTGGTTACGTCGAACTGACGACATAAAACCAAGCACTTTTTGGGAGGCAACTCATAGTTATCATGTGTTTTTTCTTTGATTGTTTTTTGTGTATGATTAAGAAAATTGGGTTACTATTTTGAGACTATTATGTGTTAGTATTGATTTTAAGACTTTATTTAATAACATATATATGTTAGAATGAGAATTTAGACATTTAGTTGAGTGGTGCAAAATCGTGCACTCACGCTTAAGCGCCAATATTTGGCACTTAAGCGTGGAAAATAAAAAACATGTGTTAAATTAATATTCTAAAAGGTTTAATCGTCAATTAGTTTGTAAAAACTTGCCAAGATAGTCCCAAGACGTGCCTAGAAGTTATTAGAGAGATTTAGGCCTATAAATAAGAGGGTTTTGTGAAGGAATTTCACCCCACATCATTTTCAGCCCTAAAGTCTATAAGAGAAAGAGAGATTTAAGAGAAGATGTCTTCATATGTCTTCATGGGAGATGGATTTGAAAAAGAAGGAAGAGACCATGAGGAAGAGATTCATTAGTCAATGTGCACAAGAGAAGTATAACGGTTTCTTAGCTTTTAGTATTGAAGGAATATCAGATAAGATCAACAAAATTGAGACTACCATGGCTTTACTTGAGACCAAGGTAATTGAGATTCATGCCCATCTTGAGCATACTGGATGGCAAATGAAAATACAATTTAGTCATACTAGTTATATAGAGGAAGCGGATAAGGAGATGTTTCTTAAGCAGAAATGGATGGAAGAAGATAGTATCAGAGCTCGTCACCACTGTCCGTTTTATCAACTTTATATTCTGATTGCCCTAGGATAGAATAATGAAAGACCGAAGTTTATCCTATCAAATGAAGAATGGAATTAAGTTCGATGACAGAGTTTGTTTTTATGAGTCGTTGTGTTTATGTATTAGTGTTTAAGTCTTGTTTTTAGTGTTTATGCTTTTATGTGTTTAATTGTGAATGTTTGATAAGGGTTCGTGCTTAAAATATTTTGTCATCCGAGACTAACATGTATTTGTAATAGTTTGTGAATGAATATATGTTTGTTTGTGTGAAAATTAGTGTTATTTTTAACCTCGAATTAAATTGAGTTATATAGAGAATTTTGAGAGAGAGGAGAGTTAAAGAGGATGAAAATAGTCATGTAAGTGTTATGAGACTATTTAGGGGTGGTATACTTAGGCAAATAGTGCATTTTACTTATTTTTAAAAATCTCAAAAATTGTGCACCAGCACCAAAGTACCACATTCTCACGCTTAAGAGCGAGGTAACCCGAGAGGCAAGTGCCTAAGCACCACTTATCCTTCCATAAGCGCTGGTTCACGAAAATCGGTTCGCGAACGGTTAGAAGTGAAAAATTAACCCAAAAATCTCCATTTTTCACCCTCCCGTCACCTTCAACCTCTCAAAATTGCAATTTTTGATAGCTAGGGCACACTATTAAGTGGAGATTTCTTGGTGGAATTAAGAAAAATTTGGTAGATTCGGATTTCTTAAGGTAAGAGCTTTACTTCTGTGCAAAATTTTTTTATTTTCACCATGTATTTTGAGTTTATTTTGAAGAATTAAAAAATTCACTATTCATGGTGAAAAATGAGGAAAAATCTATGGAATTTGTATAGGAAGTGTATTTTCTGCTTTATGAAGTTTAGTTTAGTACTTTATACTTATTTTTTGAAGTTGTTGTGGAATTTTATAAAATTGTAGAATGACACCAAGAATGACAAGGAGTAAAGGAAAGAGCCCTTTTGATTCGAGCAAATTTATGAGTTTTAAGGCTCAAGATAGGTATAGTGATGCGTTGCAATCACAAAAGCTTATCCAAGAGCGTTGTTTTAAGAATCCAAGTGGATCTGTGGAAGATCTGATCGTTCATCTCTGATCGTTTGACGACAGTGGGAACAATTCTATTATTTTTCTGCTATTGCAGTTATATCTATTGTTAGGAAGTTCTATGCAAATCTCACTGAAGCTGAAGATGATAGAGTCATAGTTCGAGGAAAGTTGGTACCTTTTCACTGGAGGTAATCAATTTGTTCTACCCTTTGCCACCGGATACTTTATATTTTTTTTGTGAATTATAATCCAACTGAGACAGAGCTAGATGAGATTATTTCTTATTTAATTGTTGGAAGAGGACTCTAGAAAATCACTAATGAGAGGGGAGTCAATTTTTCCACATCGAAGTTAAGTGCATCTTCGAAGGCATGGCACTATTTTATTTCTGCTCGTTTGCTACCAACAAATCATCTTAGTGAAGCTACTAGAGAGAGAGCGACTTTAAATTATTATATCTAGGAAGGAAAGCTCATCAACATATGAGCTTTGATATATCATACTATCATCAGTTCTATCACTGTCGTTACTACTGTAGGTATGAGATTTGCTTCCTTGATCTTTTCTTTATGTGAGTAGGCTGGAGTGAAATATGAAGGCTGGAAGGAAGTACTGTTGCCTCTAAAGCCTATTACAAAGGTGAATGTGAAGACTTATTTTGAACATTTTATTTTTAGCTGGAGAGGAGGATTTTCAAGGAATAATGGAATGGCAACGTCTGCTGCTTCTACTTCTTATTCTTTTACTTCTAGACCATCTACCTTATGTGCTTCTACTTCTATAAGTGAGTCTACTGAGACCCAAGATCATTTGCTACAGACGATGATGGATAATATCAATTATACCGCAGATATGGTAAGAAATTTATAAAGCTTTGCAGGCCATATTGATGGGTATAATAGAAGGAAAAGTGATTATGAAGAAAAATTTCACTCATCTTTGGAAGGCCTCATTAAGGGTAACCAAGGAGTACAATTTTCTCCATATCCTAGATACCCTGATTATGAATCTACAAACGTCTGGAATAACGGTGATTCTGAAGATGATGAGGAGGAGGACTAAATTATTTTTATGTCTGTAATATGTGTTAGACTATGTGCTTTGGACTTCAGATTTGTGATGTGTTGTTTATTTTTATGTTTGGACTTGAGACATGTGTTGTGATGTGTTATAAAATATATAGTTTGGGCTTGCTACATTTGCATTTGTCTGTTTATTTGGATTATGTAATTGTTTGGACTTATATTTAGTTATTATTGTAATGTTTGTGTTTTGTTAATATTTTGTTTTAAATTTTAGGGTAGTAACTGTTGTTGTGTGTTTAGTAATGTGTTAGTTAGTTAAGGATTGGATTTAATTCTATATCTCTTGGAAAGTTTTAAATCTTGCTAACTTTAGTTTTAAATTTTAAACTTAGAAAATTGCTACTCTGTATTTTTCTTTTATCATGTTTTTTCTTTTATCATGTTAGTGTGTTTATTTTTATGTTGAGACGTTGAAGTCAAAGTTAGTGTGTTTGTTTGTTTTTTATGTTTATACCCACTACTTAGAAGTCTATTGAATCTCTACATGTTGAATTGAAATGAAAATGTTAGAAAATTGGTCAAAAATTAATTTTACTCCTCTTCTTAGATTTATGCTTGTATAATTAGGGTATAGAAATTCCTGTAATCATGTTATTTCAATTTTCATTCCTTCTTAGATATATTTGCTACTGGACTGTTTAATCTTGTTAAAAATTTAAGTTTGGGGGGGATGAAAAATATTTTCAAATCTTGAATTTTATTTGTTCTCAAATATGCTATGCTACAAATTTTGTTCTCAAATATGCTACAAATGAATTTGATTTGAAAAGAAAAGTGATCAAGTATATGAAGTTATATTAAGGATGTAAAATTAAATTTTAGAAATGAGTAAGAGAATTTAGTTAAAATTCTTAGTAATGAAGAAAAACTTTCAGCTAAAAATTTTTTAGTGTAGAAAATGTTAAATAAAGTGTAATTATCTTAAATAAGAAAAAATGTATTTTTAAAAAATTTAGAAAATTTAGACTTTTATTTTTAATAATTAAATTTATTTTATTAAAAATAATTTTCAAAACTATTATTATATTTATAAGTAAAATATTTATATCAGGACTTTACTTTAGAAAATGAGAAGTGGAATTCAAAACCATTAAAGGCCTTTATAGATATAGTAATCCTTGCGTGAAAAAGAAAAAAAAGAAAAAAATTAAAAGAAAAAGAAAAATAAAATAAAAAGAAAAAGAGAAAGAAAAAGAAAAGAAAAAAATTAAGGGAGGAGAAGCTTGAGGAATAGTGCCTAATCAAAAATTGGTTCTACAATTGAACTTTTTAAAGTATAAAACTTGAGAAACTCTTAAGCTTAAAGATATAATATGGTAAGTAAAATTGTTCTTAACAAATTTTGTTTAAGTTGAGATAACAAAAGGAGTAAATTCTAAATTTGGAAAATCTAGATTATTTTTGAATTAGATGGGAACTCATATTTTTATCTTTCCTAACATTAAAAATTTCTAAACTTTAAGTTGGTCTCATTTATTGAATATTTTTTATAAATTGGCTACTATATTTCTAAATCTAAATTTTATGAACTTCTAAAGAAACTCATATACACATCATACTTATTTAGTTTTTAAAGATTGAAGTGTCACATGAGGACAAGTAATATTTTAAGTTTGGGGGATTTTAATATGGGGGATTTTTACAGTATTTTTAGACACATTTTTATATCTATTTTTGAGATATTGCACTTTAATGAAAGTTTTTCATTTTTATATCTATTTTTGAGATATTGCACTTTAATGAAAGGTATTTGTGTGTTTTTCTTTCAGCTACAAGTAAAAAAGGTGAAAAAGGCTAAAAGGACTAAAAAGGGATTAAATTTGGAGCAAAGAGGTGAAAATTGTGCTAAAGTATTTTGGTGCTTAAGCGCCAGACCAGCGCTTAAGCGTCAGTGAAACAGAGAAGGCCTTGCCTAAGCGCCAGAGGCAGTTAATTAGTGGTTTTCTTCATTTGGCCAAATTTTTAAGAGGTGTTTAAGGCATCTATTTGCTAAAGAGGGTGGTTATGACCACTGGGAACAAAAATATTATTAAAAGACTTGCAAAAGAAGGCATCCTTTGGAGAATACATCGAATTGAAACACATTTTGAAGAGTTATCAAGACACCTCTTGGAGATTTACAAAAGAAGCAAAAGAAGGAAGTTGAGAAAAGAAGGAAGTTGAGACTTTTTTAAGTGTGCTTGAAAGTTTTGAAAAGGGGTGTTCGAAAGTTCTGAAAAGTATTGGAAAGGGGGAGTTTTTTAGAGAATTTTGGAGAGATATTTAGGCACGAAAAATTTACTTTATCCTTTTTATTTTTAGTTTTATTGTGAGAGTCAAGAGTGTTGAAAAAGATAAGAGATTCAAAGAAACTTCAAGCGTTTGGTGGAGGATTTTAGATAAGTTTTTATCTTTGTTATTATACTACTTTTGCTTTTAATCGAGACTTCTTGTTGGTTTGACAATGATTTCTACTTTTGAACTAAAGTGTGGTTTTATTTTCTGCATGGATTCTGAGTAGTTTTCTTTATCTTTCTCCTTAAAATGATAAGTAATTAAAAGTTTTGTATGGAAGTTGTGGAGAGTTATTATTTATAATATTGGAAGAAGTTGTGGTGATTTAAATCCATGAACTTCATTTACATCTTGATTTGGCCTATCTAGATGTTAAAATTTGTTGTGAGAATATGTAAGAACCAAGCTGGTATTGTCTCAGTCAACAATTAGAAAGAATCACATGAGGTTGTATGAATGAGAATGTAGTTCATAGGATTGAGTGAAGGGTGTAGAGTTAGAGGACATTAAAGTGATAGGTTAAAGCCCCCAACTTGGTTTATTATTTTAGGTTCTGATACGAGGTGTTAGCCCCCATGTGGAGGGAATCGAGGGAACTCTAGAGTGAGAGCTGGTATCTTCCCTGTCTAGCTGGTCTTCAGAACTATTCAAATTTTAAATTACCCAATGTTCTTTATAGCATCTTTAGTAAGGGTAAAAAATGTGATTGCTCCTATTTGGCACAACACAATTTGCATACTTCCTCAATAGAATTCATATGCTTAATACTAAATCATGAAAAGGAGAAAGATATTTTCAAATTTAGTGTTTTTCTTTTACATAAACTCAAGTTATCCTTTTAAATTGTTACTATTTTGTCAAAATATCAAAAATGCCAAAAAGAAAAATATCAAATTGTCAAAATATCAAAAATGCCAAAAAGATTTAAATTTTAATTATTGTGAGTACATCTCTTGTTCAAGTAATTATCTTTTTAAAAAATAAAATTTGTTGTTTAATAGAGCATATTGCATAATTTTCTTATGGGTTAGATATTCATGTCTTAAAAAAAAATCTTATATTACTTGATAACGATACGTATACTTGCATAGTATCCCAATATATATATAAATTGAAAAGTTAAGTTCTTATTTCTTGAGGATCATGTTTTGAATTTGTTGCAAAGTAAGGAAATATAAATGAAAATATAATCATAGACGTTGTTATACTATTGCATATAAGCAGATGTGGGATCAACTAGCTTAACCTAAACCCAGCTTCTAGCCATTTTGACCCAAATTGAACCCCTTCCCCAAAATTGACTTAGTCATGCTAAAGTGACTAAATTAATGTCACCAAAACCACCATTTAGACTCTATTGACCAGCCTAAACCCACCAAAACCACTTAGGTGAGTTGTGGACCAATGGTCCCTTGATTTAACGAATCTTAACCATATTTGGGCCTTGTTTTGAAAATACTTTGCCATCATCACTTGCCATTAGGATTAAATCATAATTAACTCTCCCCTGACCTTTCGGAGCTAAGAAGTGACCATACCCTGGTCAGCCACCTTCTTAGTTGCTAGAAACATCCACTCAAAGGTGCCCCCATTGGCCAAAACCCAAAATTAAACCTCCCTGAGCTGCCCAAGTTTGATTGGTCACTGGAGCTCTTCATCCCTCCACCTCAACAAGCCTCAGTACCGATTACCAAGACTTAAGCTTCGCTGAGAAGCCATGGCTTTAAATTAACCCCTCCATGGACAAAGGAGAGGTACGCAAAATCCGTGGTGAGACTATGCTCATTTGCTTCCAGAGGCTCTTCAAGAACTCGTCAACTTAATCCCACTATTTTCCCCCATTAGTTCCCACTGTGAGAGCTCAATTTTGAGTTCAAAATTTCAACTCAAACCAGGACATTTTTCCCCACACCTCCACAGTCCACCAAACTCCAATTAACTCTGCACACACCATCACCACAGTGAGAGGAGTTGATTCCCCACAAAAGCCCCATCCTAAACAGCCTCTAACCTAACTCTAGACCAACACCCACCAACACTTGAAATTGAGTTTAACCAAAATCATACCTAGACAATTTACCAGAGGACAAGAATTCATCCAGAGGTTCGTTGGATCCAATCGAAGCTACCACAACTGTCTGATTAAGGCCTCCCCTCTCAGACAAAGGTATTGAGCTCTACCCCTAGCCTGAGCTTCCTAGCCTGAGCTTCTTTTGATCCTCCATTTGTAATGGCTTGATTTCATACTTGATTAACCATATAGATGTTTTTTATCTTGTGTAGACAAAGGTTTAGAAATAAGCCCCATGTGATTTGATTGAGTCTAGGAAAAGATTTTAAGGTTTTAGTGCCAACAACTTACTGGTTAGGTCACTTGGGGACGATAATGGGGAGCCATTCGATCACGTGTTTCTTTAATCAACGGAGGAGATCGAGCCAGATAGACTCCTGGTGTGTGAACCGCGGGTCGTGTGGCACTCTTAGGTGGAAAGCACAATGAATGGGATTGTGCTGCATGTGATTTCGAAGCCACCGTAGCTTGAGTTGTGCCACGTAGGATAAGTAGAAAAATATGGATTTTCTGAATTTATTTTAATACCTTAACTTAAAAAATCCATATCTTCTTTAGAAAAATCATTAAAATAAAAGAAAAATACTCTCTTGTTTAGTGAATAGAGGAGAATAATGTGGATTTAAAATAAAAATTATTTTCTTATTCCTTAATTTTTAAAGAAATAAATATCCTTTGTACTATTTTAATTCAATATGATCAAACCTTGCTCACTATGGCTTGAAATTTTGAGGGTTTGTTCCTCACGACAGAGACTATGTCTTCCAATTTTTCCAATGTCAGAGGGCATCTCTATGCTTCTAACCCTAATTTTAAATCTAGGGTGACCATTTGGACTTTTTTAACTATATCAAATTAAAATATCATTTGCAAAATTATGGGAATAATTTTAGTAGGTTTCATATGGTCAGAAAAGTCTAGAAAAAATATCATGATGCCTTGAATTATCCTGTACTTGAATTAGATGCCTTGAATTATCCTGTAAATTTTTATATTTAATTAAATGTAAATATCTTGTGTTAATTTATGTAAATTTCATATTTATCACAAATTGACAAAATAAAACTCAGATTGTTAATAAAAAACATGTTTATCCACTGTAAAAATTTGAAAATTATTTAATTATGTTTGAGTATTAAAGTTGATTTTCTAGTATTTTTGTACAAAACTAGTTATATTAAATTAAATACACTTGGAAAAATTGTAAAAAGTGGTTTTCTGAGTTCCTTGTGACAGACACACTTGGGAAAAATAAAATTTATTTCTTAGAACATACTTAATTTTTTAGCCTTATTTTGAATTTAAAAATAATTTAAAATCTCAAAAATATCAAAAACTTTCAAAATATGCCTAATTGTTCTCTGATCACTTGGAACTCATTAAAATATTTTTTTCTAATTTTTCTAAGTTAAAAATAAATCTTAAGAGCTTATAAGTGGATTTTCCTTATTTTTTAAATAAAATAATTATAATAAACAAATTAAAAATCATAAAAAATACAATATTTTATTCTTTGAGTTTTATGAACTCAGAGAAGTCTAATAAAAATATAAAAATAAATTTGGTAATTAATATATTATTTTATATTTTATTAAATCATTGAAACTTGTTAAAAATTAAATAATAATAATAAAATTTAATTAAAAAATCATGAAATTTTGCTTAAGTATTTCTCTAACCTAGGGAAACATCTAATAATTTTCTCACAAATTAAAAAAAAACTTTTTTTGGAAAGTTAATAAATCAATTTTTGAAAATCCTATTTTGTGAAGTTAAATAAATAATTAAATTAAATTAAAATTTGAGAAGCCCACATATTTGTTTACACTATTTTGGTTGTGGAGTTGCTCGTAAGAAGCTGTCGGTCATCGGAATCAAAATCGCGTCGCCCGCTTTGGAACGACTTTTTAATTTACATATAGATTTAAGTTTTGGAAAAAATTTGAAATTAAACTGACCCCATATTTTTCATAGTTTAAATGAAAGAGTCTTATACCTCAAACCCTATATCTATCCTAAAGAATAAACACAAGACTTCAGGATGAGGCTTGATCAAATAAATTAAAAAATTTATGACATCCGTTTGGTCTGCAAACTATTTTACTTGCCAATAATTTCCCCTATTTAATATAAAGAATAATTAGTGTTTATACTAAGATAGGTTTGGATAAGCTTCCTATAAGGGAAAGCCCCTACAGTTAATTACATCTTAGATACCTAAAGTCACATAAGAAAACTCTCGATAAAAATCAGGGAATCGTATCTTCAACCAATTCAAAAAGATGGGACTTTTCAACGACATCGGACAAAGAGGTGTGAAATGGGTTTGGCTCAAATTTGGAGCATTTTGTTTTTGGAATCAAAAGGAGGAAGAACTAGCGGATGTCATGGATCCGGATGAGAACCTTTGTGACTTCTCAATCTATCCTATTGTTTGGCTTCAATTTTGAGGATAAATTATTTGAGTGTTTCATCCTATAAATTTTATTTGTTTAGGACTTACATACTTACATTTGTGTGAAAACTTACATTTGTGTGAAATGATCACACAAATAGCCTGGAAGATGTGAGGGTTTAGGTCGGGACGGACGATAACCTCGAAATCTTAAGACAAGTTAGGGCTAGTCAACTCAAAATTTAATATAAAGTTGTACAAAGGCATAAAGATAAGGTGAGGATTTACGTTGCATAAGAAAACTACCTCAAAGTCCTATAGATTTTTTGGTTAATTCTAAGGAAGGAATAGTTTAGCTAGAGAAGACATGTTTTGCTGTTGAAGATAGTTGTGCTGCCCACCATGATAGCTCCAAGCTCCTCGCCATTATGAGTTTAAGTATTTTAAGGTGTCGAGTTATAATGTCAAATCAGATGGCCTTATGGTTGTAGTTCTTTAAACATTATGGGGCATGTTAAAGTTATTAGAGCGACACTGGTTAGGATCCTACGGTTCCCTCGTTCCGTTACCACTATTATCTATTTGATTCCCTTAGTCCAAATGAATTTACTAAACTCAACTTAATGAATTTTGTACTTTCATTTAGACGTGGGAAGCCTCGTTAACAATCATAGGCTACCTCCTCCTAGGGATTCCCAATCATCCTATAGAGACGTCTTAATTTAATTGAAGTTGTGGTTTTGTGTTATGTTTGTGATTAAATTTTGAGTTGATTAAATTTTGAGTTGTCTTATATTTTGAATGTTGTGGCGGTGAATTTTTACTTGATTGATTTTAAGTTTAGTTTCCATTCAGGGTGACATCATTGTTTAACATGCAAGTTTATAAGCATGAAAGAATAGTGAGGAGAAAGTATAGTGTGGAAAGTATATAAAAAATATGGTACTGTATACTGTAAAAGCGTACCTAATGAGCCTTCTCGTTCCATCACCTGAAACTTAAAAATGCATGTAAGGGCATTTTTTATAAAGTGATAAAAATACGGTTCTAGTGATCTACCAAATCTTAAATCATATCTTGGTGAGTCCCTATTAGTTTGATTAAGGATAATTTTTGTTAATTTTTGTTAATTAAGCTTAGTAGACCTCCGAGGTATCCAATAGGTCAGGAGAAAAAGGCAGGTCCATGCTTTCCCCTCACCGCCTGGCGAAAAGCCTTGAGCTCATTTAAACTTATTACATTGCTTAATAATTCATCCTGTAAATATATCCAACGCTAAATGAACATTGATGTTTCAATTACCCCCAAGAGTAGGGTAATTATCATTTGTCACTCAATTTGAGAATTATACAAGTGAAGACCCTTAAAGGGGCAAGTTAGTGTTATTAAGACACTAAGCCAATTTTGGTTTTTACTTAGGCTTGTAGCGTTTCAAAGGTGTTCAATTTTTATTCACTTTTATAATACTCATTTAATCAAATTTGATTTAGCTTAGATCACTACTAAGCCCTTAAGATCCTGGTGGATGTCTTAATCATTTTGAAAGAGACTAAATTTTAGGTGACAATAATTCGTCACAAAAAATTTGAATGTCACTTGAACACCAGATAGGGTTATTAAATTAGTGAATTATTAACACAAAAAATTATACCTCTAAATTTAGGATCATTTAACTTGGTAGACTCTCAAATTTTAATCATCTAGGAAATTTCAAATTTATCCTTTAATTGGAAGAAGTGAGATGGGTTTCTACCAATTAATCCCTTGTATTTCAATCATCCAAATATGTCAATTAAGATCAAAGGTTGCCCATTTCCCTTTCTTGAATTAAGCTTAAATTTTAATTAAGGCTAAATTTCTAAAATTAGACTTTTGCCCTTAAGGTGGTAATACTTCATAATTTATCAAATTTAATTCCAATAACTTTGGAATTTGCATCCCACCGCACTCATGGGTCAATTAACCATCACAGGAGAAAATGTGATTTCTCAAATTTTAATCAAATTTATATATTTATTTGTATGCCAGAATAAAATTTTTCAAGGAAAATTCCATAACTTGACCAAGGAAAAAACTAATCATTTGATATTTTTACTGGAGGTAGACTTACACTAGGGGACACTTAAACCAAATTTCATTATTTTTTTAGCTTTATTTTAATTATTAAAATTATTTCAAGTTCTAGAGTTTTTATTAATTATAAAATATTTTAAATGTGGAAAATTAAGTTTTATATTTTTGTTAAATATCTTTGAGGTCATGGAACCCTGAAAAACAAATTTCACATTTTTTTAATTTTATTTTGAATTGTTAGAATTATTTTAGTGAAAATCTATTTTTAGAATTTAAAAATTATTTTCAGTTTCACAATTCAATATCTTCACTTAGAAAATCACAAAAATATTCCAATTATTCTTAAGTTCTTAGGAAACAATTTCAAACATTTCCATGAATTTTATTATTTTTGTGATTTTTATCATTTTTTAATGATTAAATATTTAAGAAAGACTTAAAAATAGTATTTTTATTTTAATTACAAATTTATTTTTAGAAGATTCATCAGATCACAGAGAACTCCAAAAACTAATTTTTATAATTTTTTTAGTTATATTTTAACTGTTAAAAATTATTTTAGTGTTAAAAATGTCATTTAACATAGAAAATCAATTTGAGTTATCAAATGAGCTCCAAGTATTTTGAAATTTTTATGGGGAGTTCCCTGAACTTCAAATTACAGTGGAGATTAAAAACCAATTCATTTATATGTTTATATTTCCCAAATTAATTTTCTTTGTGTTTTAGGGTTTGGTGAAAGTTAAGTGTATTCTTAATGACTTAGCCCATGAAATATTTTCCAAAGGGTTCTCTGGCTGCAATAAACCTTCCAAAATTTACTTGGAGTTTTCTAAGTAACATGCTAACTATTATGATTAATTTATGTAAATAATAGACATAGACTTGAAAAATATGGATCTTTGTCTAGTGATCTCCTCTGACTTTTGCAAAATCAGAAAATGTTCCCTAAGACAGAGGCAACAACATGCCAAAATTTCAAGCCATGGTGAAATGTCTACATGCATGGAGAATTAAGGATCAATCTCAAGAGGGAGTCGGAAGTTAAGGGACAACCTCCGAAAAAAGAAAGGAATCAAAAGTTAATGGCTGATTCTAAAATAAGAATTTAAAGTTAAGTATCAATCTCAAAAGAGAGTCGAAAGTTAAGGACCCACCTCAAAAGAAGGGAATCAGAAGTTAAGGACTGATTCCAAAATAAGAATTGAAAGTTAAGGATCAACCTCAAGAGAGAGTCGAAAGTTAACGATTGATTTTAAAAGAAGGGAAATCAGAAGTTAAGTATTGATTCCAAAATGAGAATTGAAAGTTAAGAATCAATCTCAAAAAAGAGTCAGAAGTTAAGGACCGGCCTAGAAAGGAAAGGAATCAGAAGTTAAGGACTGATTCCAAAATGAGAATTGAAAGTTAAGGATCAATTTCAAGAGAGAGTCAGAAGTTAAAGACTGATTCCAAAATGTGAATTGAAATTTAAGGATCAATCTCAAGAGAGAGCCAGAAGTTAAGGACCAACCTCGAAAACCTCGAAAGAAGGGAATCAGAAAGGAATCAGAAGTTAAGGACTGATTCCAAAATGAGAATTGAAAGTTAAGGATCAATCGTAAAAGAGAGTTGAAAGTTAAGGACCAACCTCAAAAGGAAAGGAATCAAAAGTTAATGACTGATTCCAAAATGAGAATTGAAAGTTCAGGATCAATTTCAAAAAGAGAGTCGGAAGTTAAGGACCAACCTCAAAAGGGAAGGAATCAGAAGTTAAGGAATGATTCCAAAATGAGAATTGAAAGGAAAAATTAAGAAGTTAAAGAATCAGAAGTTAAGTAATGATTCCAAAAGGAGTCAGAAGTTAAGGACTGACCTCAAAAGGAAAGGAATTAGAAGTTAAGGACTGATTCCAAAATGAGAATTGATAGTTAAGGATCAATCTCAAGAGAGAGTTGGAAGTTAAGGACCATCCTCAAAAGAAGGGAATCAGAAGTTAAGGACTGATTTCAAAATGAGAATTCAAAGTTAAGGATCAATATCAAAAGAGAGTCGGAAGTTAAGGGCTGACCTCGAAAGGAAAGGAACCAGAAGTTAAGGACTGATTCCAAAAGTGAGAATTGGTGGTGTTAAACCCATAAACATGTGTTATTTGAAAATATTGACATTGCTGAGGAAAATGTGCAAAATTTTGTGAGTTTTTGTGCAGAACATGAAATTCCACTAGAATGTGAAGAGATTTAGTTCTGACATAGATAGTCGTGTTGCGCGAGCAAAGAGTAAGAGACCTAAAAATTGAGAGAATCAACTCAACATATTTATTTTCTTTTCTTATTATTTTTCTTCACATTTAATTATCAAAATATGTTTTCAAAAATTTAATTTTATTTGGTTGATTTTTCAAAAGAGAGTTGTTTTGTTGTTTGCTTGTTTGTTATTTTTATTTAAATTTTATTATCGTCAACTTTTTTTTTTGTTTTGTTATTTTGTTCTTTGTTCTTTATAATCTCGAACCAATGTATAGTCCATGGCTCTTATCTATCACACAAAAAGGCAATTGACAAAAAGATAAATTTCTAAAAGAAACTTCATTAATCTGTTCCAATAAATGTTACAAATTGAATGTAGGCCAAAGCCTAAAAAAGTACAATATGCTAACTGCATCAAAGTACTTCCACAAATATCCCATGCCAAGTACATATCATAGGCTGAGCATGTCTGAAACATGTCATGTCTTTTGTAATGAAATGCGGTAAAATGGAAAGGAATCCTCTGAATGTCTGTCTCTGGTGAGGCAACCTCCTGATCGAGCAGACCTTCTAAGCCACGCTCCAGGACAAGAGTTCCCTTTGCATGTACTTAGAGGTGCAACACTCTCATAGCTTGTATGGTAGTAAATCTTCCAATTCTAGATATGGTTGAAACCCATATGGCATTTTGTTGTTATTCATTTGTTGAAAGGTCACAGACACCTTATGGTGTCGCACCTCTTGAATACAGTGCTTGGTGACGTCTGCTCCGTTCTCTTTAAGGACTAGCACTTAACCAACATGTAGTGAAATTTCTATGGATCCTCTAAATTCACCATGGCCGACAATATCTATTTTTTTTTCTAAATAGAATGTTGCTTTTGCTCATGAAGGAGACTTTGCAGAAAAGTCTCACAAAGTCATGATGATCAATGTGCGGAGGTATGCAGTCTCTTTCATCATATATGTTGATGATGCAGCTGTGATGCAGCTGTTAGGTTAGGAATGCAGCTAGCTAGTAGTATACTCCATCAGACCATTCTTTAATCATCTATTTTATCATTAGAGGTAGTGGATCCACCTGATCATGTTTGAGAGTCCCAGGAGGATTTCCTTGTTTATTGTTGGTGAAGTTGTAACAGCAGCCACACTGGATAGTGAACCTTTTCTTTCCTCGCATCCACTTTCTTGGCGCAGAATAGGTTCTTTCCATTAGCAGGCCTACTCCACCCCGATCTCTCAAGTCAAAAATGCAGTTGATAATGTTTCGTTCATCGCTTTTAGAGAAGACCCTGATGTATAATTCCAATTCTTCTAATATGTTGATGAATTCTCCTTGCACTTCTTCATAGAATTTGAAGTCCCTTTTGCTTACTTTGCTTATTCTGTAGTATTTTACTGTACTTATGATCAATAGATATCAGGGATGTTCCCTCGATTCCACTTTGACAGGAATCCAAGTCAACACTGTCTTTGTCTGCAGCGGAATGTATGACTCTGCGTCTGACGGGATATATGGATTTGTACTCCACGGGACATATTGATTTGTTCCCAGTGGAACATATGACTCCCCCATTGGGCAATTAGTGGTCTGAGACCCATCATCGGTAGATGCATACTCCTCTAAGGTGTTGTAGCATTGTAGGTGTAGGACATTACAGTCTGGGCACTCCACGAATGCCCTTGTAGCTGACGTGCGTGCATGTATCTCGGCGTTGCAGGTCGAGCAACCCGTACAAAGAACAACTGAAGCTGGTAGTGGTTTGACTCTGTAACAAATCCTTACTCATCATCTATAGTAGGCAGGCTAGAAGAGGTCTCTCTGATTCTCGGATCCTAGATATCCCCTTCAGGGATAAGGGTGAGCAAGTTCTCTACCTCTTTCTGGCGTCTCCTCTCCTTATGTAGGAAAGCCCTATGTTTTCTGTAGCTAGCATTTCTAGGCTAAGTCCTCTATAGTTGTGCATCCGGTAGTCTTTCATTATCAACAGCGACTAGGCCCCCAGTCAGTGTAGCTATCATTGACGGTAGGCGACTGATCCCCTCCATCGGGTCTTATTATACCATCACATTCTTTGCCCTCAGTGAGGAACTATCTCTGGTGTCAAGCCTTAGCAGTGAGGGTAGCTCTTCTTTCTCTTGATGGCTGACCGCATCCATCAGAGGACCCTCATAGTCCATGTCAACTTGACTAAAGTCCATGTTGATGTCTATGGAGCCGCCCTGCGCCGCCCTTTCTTTATTGAGTGTGAGTTTCCAGCAATCCTTGAAAGCAAAGATCAGCCTATAGCCTGACATTTATTTACAGATGACAGGAAAAATATCAGTGAGTTGAAACTTAGCATGAACAAGAACAAAATAAAGTATTTATTAAGGAAAATTTTTAGTTTATTTTGGTGAAGAAGTCATTTATTTGTGTATGCATTTTATTTAATTTAGTAGGATATTAAGTTTAAAAAAAAAAAATTGAAGCGTGTAGTTTTCAAAAATTTTCATTATGTTGAGGTTAATCTTATTACAAAAATTTTGGACCCGGTCACAGACATTTGGCCACATAGATAACCCCAAAATAATCCAAATTTTAAAATTTCAAATTAAGCGATGACAAGCAATGTCAGGTTGCATAGTATGTCTTCAGGTATCATTCGTTGATTGGTAGAATGGGTCTTTCACCCCAGAAATATACTAACTAGCAAGCTCCTTTAGCAAAGACCTTTTCAACAACAAATGGTCCCTCCCAAGTTGGCTCGAATTTTCCACATATCTTACAACATGCAAGAGTTGGCCTTTTGAGAACGAGTATGACGTTACCAACTTTAAATGCCCTTGGGCGAACCAATTTGTCATGGGCTTGCACCATCTCTGCATGGTAAAGTTCCAAGTGTTGTTGCGCTTCAAGTCAATTTCCCCAAGACTCTCCAGTTTTTCAATTCTGAGTTTTATGCTTTCTTCTGTTGTGAGTTGGTTGGCAACAGCGACCCTAAGAGATGGCGTCTGAATTTCTAACGGAAGCACGTCCTCGGACCCGTACATGAGCATGTAGGGTGTACACTGAGTGGGAGTCCTAAATGTCGTCAGGTTGGCCCACAACGCTTCTAACAGTTTGTTGTGTCAATCACTTTTGTTTTCATCCAGTGTTTTCCTTAAAATCTATACCAATGTCTTGTTGAAAGCTTCAGCAGGGCCATTTGCTCTGGGATAGTAAATTGAAGAGTATCTCCAATCTATCCCGTGTCTTTTGATGAAATTGTTGATTTTAGTGCTTTTAAAAGTTGTACCATTATAAAAAATTATTCTTTGCGGTACTTCAAAATGGTAGACAATTTGGCTTTTGAAGAATTGAAGGACGTGTTGTGTCGTAACCTCTCATAATGGTACTGCCTCTACCTATTCGGAGAAGTAATCCATAGTAGTAAGTATAAACGTGTTTCCTTAGGAAGATGGAGGGTCTATCAGACCTATTATCTTCGTGCCCCAACATTCAAATGACCACGAGGCAATGGTTGGGTCTAGCACATTCGGAGCTTGGTGTAAGACCACCCCATGCACCTGGCATTGGTGACATCTTCTGGCTATATCCATGCAATCGGACATCATTTTCGGCTAATAATATTCTAGTCTTTTGATCTTCATTTTCATCTTCGGTCCTTAATGGTGAGTGCCACACAATCTGGCATGTAGTTTTTTAATAATACTCTATGCTTCGTCTGCACTTAAACATCGTAGTCACATCTGATGAAATGATCTCATGTAGAGGATATCACCAACTAAGGCGTATGACATAGCCCTTTTTGTAATGTGATGTGCTTCAGACTTGTCCTCTGGTAGCTTTCCAGTATGTAAATATTCTATTAATGGCTTGTGTCAATCTTCATTGATGTTTGCAATCGTAATTATCGTTTCTTCTTCTTTTTTGAGCTTGTGTAGGTTTTTGTGGTCGATCCAAGACAAAAGTGGTCTTCCTTATACTGTGACATCAATGGAATCCTCTTGGAGACATGTCAATTCTTTTGCAAATTTTGCTAGAGCATCGACATGGGCATTATCTCCCCTAGGAATCCGATAAAAAGTTGCACTGGGGATCTGTTCCAATAGCTTCATCATGTACTGATGGTATTATGCTAATTTCGGTTTCAAAATCTTGTATTGTTCGGTGACTTGCTGTATGATGAGCTGAAAGTTGTCATAGATGATAATGTTTGTTATATCCATTGAGATTGCCAGTTCCAATCTGGTGATTAAAGCTTCATATTCTGCTTCATTGTTGGTGCACGGCTCTGTCAGGTGGTATGAGAACCTAAACATACCCTTATCTAACATGATAAAGATCAAACTGATCCGTTCTTTGCCTGGTATAACTATGTTTGATCCTTTATCTTAAATGGCTGATGAAGCACCATCAAAGTACATTTTGTAGCGTTGAGCGCTGGAGAATTTCATTTGTAGTATTTGTTCGTCGGGTAACTCGTCGTTGAGAGGGGACCCAACTGGTAATGGATGTGCAACAAGAAAGTCTGCTAGAATCTATCCCTTGATAGCATGGAGGGGAACAAAAGTTATATCAAATTGCAATAAACTCATTGATCATCTTGTTAGACGTCCGGAGAGTGTTGGTTGGGTCATCAAATATTGTAACGGGTTAACTTTCGAGATTAGGGTGATCTTATGAGAAAGCATGTAATGTCTAAGCTTTTGGGCTGCAAAAATTAATGCTAAACAATGCTTCTCAATAGGTGGATACCTTATGTCCATCGATATTAGACGGTGACCCAAATAGTAGAGTGTGTTTTCTTTACCTTCGTCATTGACTTGGGCTAAGTGGGCTCCAAGAGAGTCGTCTAAGGTTGTGGTATAAAGTATTAAAGGATTCCCTAGATAGGCTCTGCCAAAATAGGAGGTGTCATTAAGTATTTCTTAATGTCCTCGAAGGCCCGCTGGAATTTCTCTTCCTAAATGAATTTGGCGCCCTTTTTAATTAATGTTGAGAAGGGTTGGCACCTACGTGAGAGATTAAAAATAAAGCGTCTCAAATATGCCAACTTCCAATGGAATGAATGTAGTTGTTTCAAGGTTTTGGGTGGAGGCATTTCCAAGATAGCATTAATCTTATTCGGGTCGAGTCGATCTCGATTCCCTTATTCGGGTCGATCTCGATTCCCCGATGACAGACAACGAATCCTAGAAAGTTCTCAGAGGTAACGCCAAATACGCACTTTAAGGGATTCATTTTAAGGTCATATCATCATAACCATTCAAACACGATCCTAAAATCATACAAATGGTCTATTTTTCATTTACTTTTGATCTATTTTTCATACAAATGGTCTATTTTTCATTTACTTTTGATGACCAAATCATCCATGTAGCATTCCACTTGACTATGAATGAAGTTGTCAAAAAAATTTTCCATTGCACGTTGGTATGTTGCTCCAGTGTTCTTTTGGTCGAACGGCATCACTGTGTAGCCGAAAATCCCGATAGGTATTTTGAAGGCTGTAAGTGTTGCTCTTCAGGAGTCATCTTGATTTCGTTGCATCCCGATGATCCATCCATTAAGGAGAAAATTTCATGTGTTGAAACGATGTCCACCATAATTTCTGGTATCGATAATGGGAATTCGTCTTTTGGACATGCTTTATTCAAATATTTAAAGTCTACACAAACATGGATTTATCCATTTTTCTTCTTGACTGGAACAATAATGGCTAACCATGTGGGGTATTGCTGTTCTTTTACAAAGTTAGTGTCTCTTAATTTCTTCACCTCGAAGATGACTAGTTGCTCTATTTCTAGGCATATTCTTCTGGGAGCTTGTTTTACTGGAGTTATATTCTTGTCCACTCTGATTTTATGAACTACAACCTCTGCTGACAGTTCTGGCATTTCATCATAGCTCCATGCAAAGCAATCCTTAAATTCTGTTAACAGTTTGATCAATTATAAAGATTCTATAAAGATTCTTCATTGTTTTTGATCAATTGTAAAGATTCTTCATTGTTGAGTAAAGAACTTATAAATGTTCTTCCATCCTGAGGTTGATTTCCTTTAACTCATCAACAGTTGACTTGATTTCTTCTTCAAATTCTGCCTAAGCATCTTCTAGAAATTGATCAGTAGAGTCATCCTCTATGTTGAGGCAATCCTCTTCTGATTCACTAGTAACAACCATGCAAAATTCTGAATCATCGACTGGCCCGACTGTACCAAATCTGAGACACCAAATCTGACTGTACCAAATCTGAGACCCTCTTTTGAGTTAGGAGTTTGACTTCTAATATTCCATTATTTTTCAAAAAGTTGAAATTTAACTTTTGGCATTTATTTTGGCAAGTGTCCATGTTGAAGTAACTTTTGTACATAAGGCGAAAAGTAACCAAAAGGTAATTCCATTAACTCAATAGGATCATCATCCAAGTTTACATAATTTTCAAGATTAGTAGAGGTAGAAGCACAGTAAAATTTAATCGGCTTTGAACCAACACTTCAGACTTCCTTAACCTATAAAATCTTGACCTTTTGAGGGAGGATCGGAGTAAGGGTCATGGTGTTCACACAGTGGTTTATCCAATCATACATTGAATCATACATTGTCTCATATTCAGTCTCATATTCACTTTTCTCTATTTCTTCTAAGGATATCTCGTACTGAGGTTTCTTCTATTTTGTCATCATCATTTCATCTTCAGAGTTTTCATCATCACTAATGTTGATGGTTGGCCTAGTCCGTTCAATGATTAAATTGGTTCTTCCTTGTTCGCGTCCCCGACCTCGATCTCGGGTGCGCAAACTAAAAGAACCTCCACCAACTTGTTGCAAAAGAGTGGTGGAAGATCGCTGAAGCAGAGTTGAATGGCCTCCTTTTTGTGATTTTCTTGAATCTTCATTTTTGTTTATGATAATTTCGTGACGGAAGATAGTTTTCTTCAGAGGCGCGTAGTAGGCAGCATCTTCATGAATACCCACTTCATGCACTGAAAACGGTTGTAAGTCTCCCTTGATGCAATGTTCTTATCCTTCTTTGTAGTACTTGATGCACTGGTGTAGAGATGATGGAACCATGTTGTGTTCATGAATCCAAGATCGACCAAGTAGAGCATTGAAAGAGCTCTCAACGTTGATGATATGAAACTTAGAGTTGTTGTTAGTTCTCCAACCTTCATAAGTAATGTAATCGATCCAAGGGCTCTCTCTCCCTTTTGGTTGAATCTTCTTAGCATCATTTTATCAGTTGTTAGTTTCTGAGCTTCAATGTCCAAATAGGCTAATGTCCGTAGACACATCAAGTTGAGAGATGCTCCAAGATCTACTAAAATACAGGATAACACAAATCTGTCGATGTTAACGGAGATGTAGAGTGGTCGGTTGTGGTCAGCGGTAGCAAGCAGCAAGCCTTCATCTGTAAAGGTTACCCCAGGCTATTCTTTCAACGAGCAAACTTCATCTGAGGATGTGCTGGCCAACTAGACTAAGCAAACCTCTGGATCAAGGAAGGCTGTAACCAGAGACTCTCTCATCTCCTTTATAGGATCAGAGTGTCGTAGATGCTTAATCGGGTAGATAACTTCTTAAGATGAGCTGGTACATTGTAATCCACTTTGTATGGTCTTCCAATTTTCTCATGGTTATGTGGTTCTTCCACTGGTGGAGATGGAGGTCAAACCTCTGGATCAAGGAAGGCTGTAACCAGAGACTCTCTCATCTCCTTTATAGGATCAGAGTGTCGTAGATGCTTAATCGGGTAGATAACTTCTTAAGATGAGCTGGTACATTGTAATCCACTTTGTATGGTCTTCCAATTTTCTCATGGTTATGTGGTTCTTCCACTGGTGGAGATGGAGGTAGTTCTTCTCGAGTTACTATTTATTTTCCTTTATCTGTTGGAGCTATTATTGCGGGTAACACTCTCCCGCTCCTTTAGTTCACTTTTGTAATTTCTTCTTCTTGAGATATCCTAATTAAATCTTGTGGTGTTTCTTCTTTGTCAAAAAGATCTAATTTGATGGCAAGCGACGCACCGTGGTGCTCGAGAATTGGTTCCTCACTCCCGGTGCTATCGTAAGCGGTATTGTCAATGTCTTCTTTAGTCTTGTTAGGGACTTCATCAGACTTAAATAAGATTTGAGGATCATTTTGGGAATTGAGATCGAAGCTAGATTGGTCATAATTGATTATTTCATCACTAGAAAAAGTTAAAATGTAGCCAAAATTGCAATCACTATATTCATAAGACCCCAGAGGGGCAAAAAGATAATCATACAAGTTAGGGGTTCGAGGATTTTCTTACTCGAATCTGAGACAACCGATCTAGTAGAGGCAGCCCCTATCCTACCCCTCATGTTATCAATCTTCACAGTGGTGTTATTCTTTTTCTTTGTCTTTGATGATGACGGCTCTTACGGCAAAATCTTCATCTCGATCTTGATGGGTTGAAGATTCTGAATGGAGGCTTATTTTGAAGCATTCTAGATTTGGTTCAATATTTTCTTGGACAGTATATGCGGAATATTGTTTTAATGAATCGTGAATTTGGTTTAGGACCCTCTTGACCTTGTCCCAAGTCGTACTCTATCCATCTTCTACAGTATATGGATCAATCGGAGAGATTGGCTCAATCAAAATCATATTTATGGAACATTTTTCACGTTCTTTTAAATATTCTTTTGGGATAGTGCTATTCCCTTCTTTAAGGTTCTTCTCGAACCAATCCTTATAGATGAAATATTCTTCTATAGTATGCCCAAGCAACCTGTGGTATCGGCAATAATTTGGTTCATCCTTCTTGTCGGCCTCTTCGGGTTTCTTTGGATATGTTAGTTTGAATTCAGGTTTCTTCATTAAACTTCTGAACATTTTGGATATGACTTCAATTTTGAAATAATACACCATTTTCTGTCATTCTTCCAAAGAAATTCTTTTATTCCCTGTTCAGAATGATCCTCCTTGAGGCGGTCGCTGGTTGGACTGGCTACTCTGTTTCTGAGCATACTGTGAAGATTGGTGAGGATTTTTAGGATATATCTTCATTGGTTATTTTTCTTTATCGATAGTCGCTACTGTTCCTAAATTATTTTCAAATACTCTAGTTGCTTTGGATTTCTGGTGAGAATCTATATGTTTAATTTCTTCTTGAAAACTGTTGGCTTTGTTAAGTAGCTTCTCGAAGGATTTGATGGTGAGTCCCTTGAGCATGAAAGTTGTTGGTCCATGAATGCTTTTGAGTAAAATCTCAATTGTGTGATGTTCCTGTAGTTGAGGTTTATACTTCATGCTAAGATTTCTCCACCTCAAGATTTAATCCACCAAAGTCTTGTTGGGCTTTTGATTTTCCATCATGAGCTCTCCTACAGAAACATGGTGTTGAGCTCCGGCAAATCTCTTCACAAATAATTGTTCCAGCTCGGTAAATGTATTAACTGATCTGTTGGGTAAATCAACATACCAATCGAAAGCAATCACTGACAGGCTGCTGACAAGCTGCTGGAATAGTAAAGCTTCGTTACTCCTTTTGTTGCCATAACTGGCTTGAAAATGTGTTATATGTTGTCTGGGATTTCCTGTCCCATCAAATATCTTAAAGTTGAAGACATGAAAACCCTTAGGGAAAAGTACTGTGACCAAAGGAAAATATGTTGAGATTTTCATACCTATTTTACACTGATTTTGATGATATTGCACTTTAAAGAAAGGTATTTTTGATGTTTTGTTGCAGGAATGATGAATTAGGGTCATTGGAGCGAAAAGATGTAAAAAGGAGCGAATTTGGAGCGAAAAGGACCAAAGCGTAAAGAATTGAACTAGGGCGCCGACGGCGAGAAATTCTCGAGACTCCAAATTAAATGATTTAGAAAGCCCACTGACGGCGCCCTCGAAAGCCCACTGACGGCGCCCTCGCGGCCCAGGAGGCCTCCAACAGCGAGATCGGCGGTTATGTCCAACAATCCATTGGATGAGGACAAATTTTGGAGGGATTCTTAGGCAACTCTTGGGAAAACTCTTCTACAACTTTAAAAGAAGATTTTGGCCGAAAATTGGGAGGCTCTAGAGAGGGGAAGTTAAGTGTTGGGAAACTGTAGAGAGTCTAATTATGAGGAATTCCTTGAGAGATTGTAAGAGTGGAGGGAAAGTGAGAGATTTCTTCCTCCTTGCCGCTTCAAATGCTGTAAATAAATTAAGAGATTCAAAGGAACTTGGAGAATTTTGCTTCGGGAGAACTTAGAGATAAGTGTTATTTACTTGTTGTAGTTTGTATGACTTTGCTTTTATATATGAATTTCGAGTTTTGTTGTGTCTTCCCCATGAGTTCTGAGTAGTTTTCTCTGTCTTTCTCCTTGTCTTGAGATTTGTGAAATGGTGATTTAAATTGGTTGAGCCATCAAAATGTTAAAGAAGTTGTGATGATCTTGTCACTTCAATCTTAATTTACTTTCAATCTGGCCAATTGATTTGTTAAAATATGTTGACTTTTACAAATAAAGTGGAAATTACATCCAAGATTCAGGGAGGTCAAATCCCTTGGAAGTTGGGTGCAAATAAATAGAGAAATAAAATTATCGGGCATAGAATTGGAGATTTTGGAGTGACAAACTGAAATCCCCAATTCGGTCCTATCGTTTGGGAGCTGAAGTGTAGATATTAACCCTCAGGTGAGGGGGAAGTGGGAGCTCTGAAGTGAGAGTCAGTATCCTCTCAGCCTTACCTTAGATATTAGGGACCAAACTCTGGATTAACTAATGTTAAATCAATGTTCTTTATTTCTGGACCAAAGGGTAAAGAATAGGTATGCTTCTATTTGGCGCAACGTAATTTGAAGTGATTCATTTTATCCATTCACTATAATTTCTTGATAAGGAGAAGGAAGCTTTCTTATATATTGAACATCACATTAAGAACTATATTAGTGTAATTAATTATTTAAGAGTTATTAAAATTACATATTTATTTCAATTTCCTTTTAGTGACAGATAAGAAATTTAAATTCCATTGTTGCGATTAAGTATTGCTTTTATAAAATCTTAGTTTGAAGTTTCAATATTACTCCCTGTTGGATCAATATCTAGGACTCCGTTAGAGCCTTATATTACTTTAGTGATACGTATACTTATATTGATAAGTGTGACTTTACCATCATTGAATATTTTATATAAACATTTTTATCGAATCTATAACCGTTGTCAAGTTTTTGGTGTCGTTGCTGAGGAATTAAATCTTTTAGCAGCAGTATTAAATACTTATATTTTTAAGCATATATAAAGTCGTTGTCAAGTTTTTGTATAAAGTTGCCGGGGAGTAAACAAGAATCATAATTAGAGTAACAGACAAATTAGGACTATTAAGAAAATTTTATTTGAATTACAACTTATTCTCATATTTAGTTAACTGTTTTCTGTATACTGATTTCAAATTTTATGCGTAGATTTGGACCTAAAAATCTTATACCCTACGATTCAGAATTAGAACGCACTGTTAGAAAAATTAGAAGACTGAGAAGAGAACCTAGAAATTATGATACAATTGAAAACAACGTGAACAAAACAACGTGAACAATCAAACGTGAACAATCAGGGAATAGAAAATGAACACCAACCTAGACCCCTATAAGATTATGCAATTACTACAGCACATGAAATTCACTTATCAATCCAAAATCCTAATCTAGTTGCGAATTCATTTGAGCTTAAACTTGCTATTATCCAAATGGTACAAAACAATCAATTTGGAGGTACACCAAATGAGGATCCTACTTTACCCCTAGCTAGTTTTTTAAAACTGTGTACTACCTTTAAATATGACAGAGTTTCAAACGAGGTGGTTGGACTTAGATTTT